>NC_134358.1:554019879-554119879 GCF_048569485.1 Anomaloglossus baeobatrachus | reverse complement strand
CACCGAGCCCGTGAACCTCCAGGTTGGCACTTCGCATACGGAGACAATCGCCTTCTATGTCATCCCGAGGATGGCTCCTGAGCTCCTGCTGGGTCTGCCCTGGCTTCAAATCCATGACCCTGCCATTAGTTGGCGCTCTGGCGCTATTTCCCGCTGGGGACCCTTGTGTCATGACCACTGCCTACAGCCTGTTCCTCAGTCCCTGTCACCTGAACCGTTGGAACCACCGACCCCTGAAGAAAAGACGACGCTATCCAGCGTCGTTCCATCGTCCCCAGCCTCTGAGACCTTGACTCCACCATCTTCTGGAGATATGACTTTGACTCCACCGGCTGCCCAGGATGAGACATTGTCTGTTACCCGGTCCGAGACGCCCGATCCGGTCGTCCTTGATTCCTGTCCTGCTTCTTCCCTTTCCGTTGCCTCCCTTGCCGCTGACATGGGTTCCCCGATACGGGACATAGTGGCCATGAAAACTGTCCGGGGTAAGCAGTCCTTCCTGGTCTATTGGGTGGATTGCGGTCCTGAGGCCCGGTCCTGGTTGTCCCGGAAGTACGTTGCTGCCCCTCTTCGGTGTGCCTTCATGTCTCGGCGGAGGAGAGGGGGGCTTCAAGGGGGGGGGGGTACTGTCACGCTCCCCGTGTCCCAGCACCACTCCTTACCCACTGATCCAGTCCACGTGTCCACCAGTCATGGCTGCCGCTCCCGCTCTTGCTCCCCTGAGTCCTGTTCCTGGTCTCAGGAGTCTGACTCTGAGTCTTAGCCACATGGTTCTGTATAGGACCGGGCCGCGCCCACTCTCCTGGTCTTATAGGCCCAGCACACCTGCAGCAGGAAATGACATGAGGCTGTGCTGGGTATATAAGACTGGCCTGGGCGGGGTCTGATCAACGTGTCTTGTAGCTTAGTCTTATGAGCTAGGTGCTCAGGTCCCCTGGTGCCGTGTCCTGCTGACTTCTTGTCCTTGCTCCCTGGTACCTGTGCCTGTTTACTTTACTGTCCTAAAGAACTCTGTGACCCTGATGACCTGCTTATACTTGTCCCTGCCACGCCAGTGCTCCGGCTGCCGTGTACACTGCCCTCCGGTGGGGTGCATGGTCCAGTGGATCCACCTCCTGGGCCTACCAGTCTTCCCGGCCCTGACAATATAGAGTCCTTGCAGATGTTATTTTTGGTGGGATTTGAACCAAGACCTCAGTGCTGTAAAGCAACAGTGCTAACCACTGAGTCACCATAAAGTAGTAACCACTGAGCTACTACCCTGCCCCTGTTGTCATAGCATTTTCTACTGCAAAGTGCCTGTAAGTCCTTTATTTAGCTAAGTGATTTGAAAAAAAGTTACACTTCCATTAGTTTCTCCTGACAGCTCTGCTCCTCCCTTCTTTAAGTGTTAGAGATAACAGCAGGGAAGGGGTTGTACAAGATCTCCAGTGAAGAGGTAAGAAATCATTTAAGGGTACTTTACACACTGCGACATCGCTAGCGATCTCGTTAGCGATGTAAAATTTTCGATCGCAAGTGCGATCTTTTTAGGTCGCACATAGGTCATTTTACGCATGTGCTATGTGCGACCTAAAAAGATCGCACTTGCGATCGAAAATTTTACATCGCTAACGAGATCGCTAGCGATGTCGCAGTGTGTAAAGTATCTATTACAGTCTCAGGACAGAGAAAACAAGTACAGGTAAGGAGGAAAATATAAAGGAAATCAGTGCAGGATAGAAGCTGAGATGATATATGATCTAAAGCAGACAGCAGTATACTGGAAACACACGGACCTCACATCCAGCCTATATTACTGGGAAAGACACACAGAGCTCACATCCAGCCTATATTACTGGAAACACACGGACCTCACATCCAGCCTATATTACTGGGAAAGACACACAGAGCTCACATCCAGCCTATATTACTGGGAAAAACACACAGACCTCACATCCAGCCTATATTACTGGGAAAGACACACAGAGCTCACATCCAGCCTATATTACTGGGAGAGACACACAGAGCTCACATCCAGCCTATATTACTGGGAGAGACACACAAAGCTCACATCCAGCCTATATTACTGGGAAAGACACAGAGCTCACATCCAGCCTATACTGCTGGGAGACACACAGAGCTCACATCCAGCCTATATTACTGGGAGAGACCTATAGAGCTCACATCCAGCCCATATTACTGGGAGAGACACACAGACCTCACATCCAGCCTATATTACTGGGAGAGACACATAGACCTCACATCCAGCCTATATTACTGGGAGAGATACACAGAGCTCACATCCAGCCTATATTACTGGGAGAGATACACAGAGCTCACATCCAGCCTATATTACTGGATGTAATAATAATAATAATAATAATAATAATAGTAATATATTACTGGGAAAGACACAGAGCTCACATCCAGCCTATATTGCTGGGAGACACACAGAGCTCACATCCAGCCTATATTACTGGGAGAAACCCACAGACCTCACATCCAGCCTATATTACTGGGAGAGACACACAGAGCTCACATCCAGCCCATATTACTGGGAGAGACACACAGACCTCACATCCAGCCTATATTACTGGGAGAGACACATAGACCTCACATCCAGCCTATATTACTGGGGGAGATACACAGAGCTCACATCCAGCCTATATTACTGGGAGAGATACACAGAGCTCACATCCAGCCTATATTACTGGGAGAGACACACAAGCCTCACATCCAGCCTATATTACTGGGAGAGACACACAGATCTCACATCCAGGAGATATTACTGGGAGAGACACACAGAGCTCACATCCAGCCTATATTACTGGGAGAGACACACAGAGCTCACATCCAGCCTATATTACCGGGAGAGACACAGAGCTCACATCCAGCCTATATTACTGGGAGAGACACACAGACCTCACATCCAGCCTGTATTACTGGGAGAGACACACAGAGCTCACATCCAGCCTATATTACTGGGAGAGAGACACAGAGCTCACATCCAGCCTGTATTACTGGGAGAGACACACAGAGCTCACATCCAGCTTATATTACTGGGAGAGACACACAGAGCTCACATCCAGCCCATATTACTGGGAGAGACACACAGACCTCACATCCAGCCTATATTACTGGGAGAGACACACAGAGCTCACATCCAGCCTATATTACTGGGAGTGACACACAGAGCTCACATCCAGCCTATATTACTGGGAGAGACACACAGACCTCACATCCAGCCTATATTACTGGGAGAGACACACAGAGCTCACATCCAGCCTATATTACTGGGAGAGATACACAGACCGCACATCCAGCCTATATTACTCGGAGAGACACACAGAGCTCACATCCAGGAGATATTACTGGGAGAGACACATAGCTCACATCCAGCCTATATTACCGGGAGAGACACAGAGCTCACATCCAGCCTATGTTACTGGGAGAGACACACAGACCTCACATCCAGCCTATATTACTGGGAGAGACACACAGAGCTCACATGCAGCCTATATTACTGGGAGAGACACACAGACCTCACATCCAGCCTATATTACTGGGAGAGACATACAGACCTCACCTCCAGCCTATATTACTGGGGGAGACACAGAGCTCACATCCAGCCTCTATTACTGGGAGAGACACACAGACCTCACATCCAGCCTATATTACTGGGAGAGACACACAGAGCTCACATCCAGCCTATATTACTGGTAGAGACACACAGATCTCTCCTCCAGCCTATATTACTGGGAGAGACACACAGAGCTCACATCCAGCCTATATTACTGGGAGAGACACACAGACCTCACATCCAGCCTATATTACTGGGAGAGACATACAGACCTCACCTCCAGCCTATATTACTGGGAGAGACACACAGAGCTCACATCCAGCCTATATTACTGCGGGAGACACAGAGCTCACATCCAGCCTCTATTACTGGGAGAGACACACAGACCTCACATCCAGCCTATATTACTGGGAGAGACACACAGACCTCATATCCAGCCTATATTACTGGGAGAGACATACAGACCTCACCTCCAGCCTATATTACTGGGGGAGACGCACCAACCTCACATCCAGCCTATATTACTGGGAGAGACACACAGAGCTCACATCCAGCCTATATTACTGGGAGAGATACACAGAGCTCACATCCAGCCTATATTACTGGGAGAGACACACAGATCTCACATCCAGCCTATATTACTGGAGAGACACACAGAGCTCACATCCAGCCTATATTACTGGGAGAGACACACAGACCTCACACCCAGCCTATATTACTGGGAGAGACACACAGAGCTCACATTTTACTGTTAAGTGACCTTTTTAATAAGTAGGTATTTTCCACAGTGGAGAACCTATCTAATGTCATTGTATGAAAGAAGCCTATGTCCTAAATATCTTAAAAAAACACAATTAGTATAAATATGCCAGAATGGTGAAAAATTCATATAAATTCCTTTAAAAACCTACAGGATCAGTGACTGATTTGGAAAGTGTCCATGTATTTATGGCAGCCATTGCTAATAAGCTTCTAATCATATCTCTGCCAACCAGACATAGGAACGAAGAGTCAGAATAATGGGAATAAATCTATGGCGGCAGATTATACGAGAAAGCGCTCAATCCTGGATTAATTTATGTAAAGTTGTTCGCACTGAGAGTATTCGGTGTTAAAGAGGACAAAGTTTTCTAATTTAGAAAACCAAATTGAAGACTGTGGGTGTAATATGGCCCGGTCTGCTCACATTAGGGCTATATTCACCTGTGTGGGGTGTACAGTCAGTTTTATAGGGCTATATAGTATACGTGAATGTACCGCAACCTGGTTTACTTGCAATCAGTTGATCGTAACAGGTCGGGCTCTAGCTGCTAATATTTTCTACAGTGGCCACTACAGGTGAAATGTGGTATTACATGCCAGGCATTTCTTTTGCAGCATAACCATGTAATACTGGGCTACATAAGTCCTCCAGATGTTAACAGGGGTGTCAAACTCAAGGCCCGCAGGCCAAATCTGGGCCGCCACATTTTATGTGGCCCACGAGCTGGGTTACTAGTAAAATGCGCTAAAGAGGCTGGCATGCGCAGTACAAACAGTAGATGCTCAAATGTATGGGCTCCTGGTAGGTGTGGCGTAATTTCCGACACGTGTTTTTGTGTCACTTCTGGCCTGGAGCGTAGCGCGCAATTCGTCATAGTGGCTGTGACTCAGGGAAGATAAGACTCCCTATCTTTAGCCCTCCTTCACTGCATCAATGAGAAGCTGAGCGTGAAAAAAAGCAAAGGGCGGTGGGATTTGGGAGGGTCTATACTACTGTGGGTATGGCAGTCATGGGGTTTAAGGCGGTCTATAATGCCATGCCAGGGATAATGGCTGTGGTGGGGTTTATGGGGGTTTATAATGTTGGGAGGATGCCTGTGGTGGGGTTTGGCGGGTCTATAATGCTGTGGATATGCCTATGGCGGTCTTTACGGCGATCTATAATGCTGGGTGAAATGCCTGCGGCAATGTGACTTAGGGGGCTATAAAAAAGTGGGATGCTTTTGGTAGGATTTGTGGGGTCTATAATGTGGGGGTGTCTGTGGTGGGTTTTAGGGGGGTGTACAATGCTGGAGGGCTGTCTGTGGTGGAATTGTAAAGGTTGATAATGCTGTGGTGGTGATACCTGTGTTGGGATTTGGGGGTGCAATATGGATGTATAACGCCCCGGGGCTCGGCCGCTGCCGAGCCACTCGGATCCGGGCTCGTTGATGGGTGGCTCGACCGCCTCCGGACCGGGGAGGGGTCACGTCGCTCTGAATGGAGGCTGGCGCTACGTGAGGGGGATTCGGTGGGGAGATTCACGGCCGGGGCCGTGGTTTTTGGGTTTAAGTTCATGACGCCACCCAAGGGTCGTGGTGAGTGTGGACACCACCGCTGCCATTGACTAGGCTCCCGGGGACGGTGTTGCGCAGCCAGGTGTTGACCCCTCTGTGGGTAGGGTGTTGATGGTCCCGTGGCCTGGTTGTTGGGGTTAGATGCAGGGGTGCGGGCATGTTGGCGTGATGCGGGGTGGTGCGCGGCCCGAGGGCACTGTTGTTCTCACTATGACAGATACACCGGAGTTTCTGGTAAACCAAAAAGATGGTGGTCGGTGCCCGCAGCCGGCTGCGTCTGGTCCCCACCTTTCTCCTGCACCTCTTTTGTAGATTTTGACTGCCTGCGCCTCAGCGACGGGAGTCCGCTCCCCGGCTTTGTGTGTGTCGGGAGAGCCCGATTGCCTGCAGGCGCTGGCCCGTGGGATCTCTCTGCCTGAGCGGTGGCTTTCTGTCCCCCTTGGTGGGCTGTTGCCTTCATTCGGATCTTGGGATGGGAAAGAACTTAAGGTCCAGACTTCAATCAGTGAATTTGACTCCGTCCAGTGGCTTCTGGGCCTTGTTCTGGGTCTGAGTACCCCTCCTGGTGCTCCGGTTTCCAGTTGGTTCCCCGGTTCGGTACCGGCGGGCCACTACCCTGTCCCGGTCCCTTACGGTTCCACCAGTCGTCTTCCTGGCTCCTGCAGGCGGCAACCACCGTCTGCCTCCTGGCCACGGGGTATCCGGGCTACAACCCAGATCCCTGACAGACACTTCCTAGACTGCTCTCCTCTCCTCCCTAACTTCATCATCTGCTTGCTTCTCCCGCCTCCGGCTATCCGAACTCCTCGGTGGGCGTGGCCAACTGCCTGGCTCGCCCCCGGGTGTGAACCTCAAAGCCTGAGAGGGGTGACTCAGGATTTTAAGGTTAGCTGCTGTTACCTTTTTAGGGGACTGGTGTTTGTGCAAGGGCCTGTCTGTGACTACCTGGCTAGTCCAGGGCGTCACAGTAGGGATGCCTGTTGTGGGATTTTGGGTGGTGTGAAATGCTGGGGCACCGATTTTGTGGGTCTGAAGCGGGGAGCCCTATATCGACTGAGAGTCACTAGCTCTCCTGCTTTATTCGATGTGTGTGCTTGTGTTGTGGCCACGTTGGGGGCGTGCGGCACTTACAATAATATCTGGTGTTACCTCCATCTTCACTACTGGTCCTTGTCATAGACGTGGAGGGCTACATAATTCACACGCAAGTCTCTTTGTAAAAAGATTCAGGAACCGATTTATTGGTGGTCACCACTTCTTTCTTAAGGCCCTGTCACACACCGAGATAAATCTTTGGCAGATCTGTGGTTGAAGGGAAATCATGGACATATTGTTCCATTTGTACACAGCCACAAACCTGGCACTGATTGTCCACAATTTCACTACAACCACAGATCTGCCACAGATCTGCCACAGATTTATCTCTGTGTGTGACAGGACCTTTACTTCGGACAAACAGGCCCGCTCGTGCTGCCACCACTCTCCTGGGGGTTTTCTACCTTTCCAGCACTCGCTGTGGGTTACTATCCTCCAGCAGTCCAATACTTGTTTCCTCCCCGAAACCTTTCCTAGCGGCTTCCGTTTCTCACTCGGGCCCTCGGGCGTCGTACCACTTCCCGATTAGTTCAGGGTCCACCAAGTGGTCTCTATACCTCAAAGTCCCACCAATCTCAGGACGCTCTACAGCCCATCCACAGGGTGAGGGCTCGACACATGGCAGGATTCCTCCCGTCCCGGACAGATCCTAGCTCTTGTCCCTGTCCGCTCACTTGGACCTCTGCAACTACACTCCCTCTAACTCCTGATCCTTCTCTTCTCACCCCTCCCTCCTTGTCTCCGTCTCCCTGGCTACAACTTGACTATTTGCACCTGTTCCTGCTCTATCCTAACAAACTCACTACCTACCACTGATACCCCACTCCTGCACACTTGGTCCCTAGTTACACTACACTAGAACATCCTATCAATAACCCTTTATCTAGAGTACTGTCTTTCTACACTATATATCCCACCTGACACAGCACGAGGGGCCAGCATCTTATCTTGTACATTATTTACAATAAAAACAGATGAAACTGGCGGTCGTAAAAAATGGCGATGACTGCCACGCTCGTCCAGCTCTGCTAGATCACTGACGCCGCAGCACACTCATAACAACACCTTACATTAAATACAATACATGCTCATATACATTATATCTATAATACAATAACACTTCCCTGTAGGAGTGGATATAGCTTGCCCACCTCCTACAGATCTATAGTGCTGTTTGCCTGCAGTGTACTTTTGGGGGGCTTGTGATGCCTGGGGTAGGATTTGGTCGTGTGCAATGTAGGGGGGGATGCTTTTGATGGGATTTTAGGGGATGTGTGATTCTAGGGGGGGGCACCTGTGATGAAATTTTCTGGTGTGTGTTGCTGTGTATAATTATGTAGGTATGACTGTGGTGGGATTTGCAGGGTGTGCAATGCTGGGGGATGCCTGCAGTGGAAATTTGGGGGTCTAGAATGCTGTGAGGTTGCCTGTGGTGGGAGTTTAGGTGGGTGCGATGCTGGGAGGATGCTTGTGTAGGATTTGGGGGGGATGTACAATGCTGGGGATGCCTGTGGTGGGATTTTGGGGGTATATAATGCTGTGGGGATGCTTGTGGTGTGATTTTAGAGGGTGAAGAATGCTGCAAGGATGCCTGTTGTAGGATTTGAGGGTACACAATACTTGGGGATTGTCTGTGGTGGGATGCAGTAGTCTGTCTATAGTATGGGATTTGGGAGGTGTAATACTGTGTGTCTCTCTGCGGTGGAATTTGCTGAGTGTAGAAAGTGGGGTTCTTTGTAATACTTAAGAAGGGTTTGGGGAGTGTATAAAGGGGGCTTTCTGCTGAAGGTTCTCTGCAATGAGGGGCTTCTCCAATAAGGTAGGGTTCTGAATTATGCATGTGTAGTACCCAGGGATATGGGGTACTCGGTTCCGGGCAGTATAGATCTTGAGGATGTCACGATGGTGGCCGTTACCTGGTTACGGGCCCTTTTTGTAATGGGGGATATTTATAGGGAATTTGTGAATAAAGTTTGTTGGTAACGTCACTTGCGGTGTTGCGGCTAAGTGTGGGGAGCCGCCGCTGCAGAATGTCTCTACTGGGGCTGATGGTATTAGCAGCTAGTATGGTAGTCCCTCCGCAAGTAGGGTATTGCCCCAGCGGGTTAATGGTGCGGTGGGCGTCGAAAGAAGGAGTCCAGACAGGTATTCAGTGCAACTGGTTTACTCACTTTTGGGGTGTTAGCTGGTTGCCCGAAGCCGGCTGGTTTCGCCTCTAGGTCCCCTTCGTCCCAGTGCCAGCCCTATTCTCTGGTACCTTCCTCCCCTGCACCTGTCTCTAGTAAGTGGGTTCCCGTGGTATAGAACACTTGGGGTCTTTGGTCTGTGGTTTATCCACTTCTGTCCGCCTGACGGTAGTGTGAACCCTGTGGGGTTGGAGTCTCTGGTCCTGTCCCCGGTTCTTTCCTTTGCTACTGAGTCTTCGGATTCTTTAGGGTGAGCGAGGTCCTTGATGGTCCCCTCGCTGTGCAGGTGTTAACATGTCGGCTTGAAGCTCTTTCCTGTCCTAGGGTCCTGTACCCCGTCGGTGCATAGTTCCGGGAGTACTCCACCGGCAACCACTTCTCCTGGGTACCAGGTCACTGTCAACCCGAGTCAGGACGTTGCTCAGTCACATCTTTACACTTCCACTGTCTGACACTTTCTGACGACTCTCCATAGTCCGCCCCTCCCACCTGGTCAACTAGTGGACTGGAGTGGCTCCACCTCTAGGCGGCCATCCATGGTCCCACCCTAGCTAAGTACCATTGTATGGGGAATGTTGGGGAAAACTTGGATTACCTGGATTTTTGTTGGCACCAGCACTGGGGTTCTGGGTACCTAAGGGGGTAGGCCCTGCATCCTGGGGGGGATGTGTGAAGCCCCACAGGTGTAGTGTCGGTGTCGGTGCATTACCTTCAGGGACTCCACGTTGCTGGATCTCCGTCACTGGTAGGAAATCTTCTTGTTTGATCGTGACGCCACTCTCAGTATTGCGGCCAGTAGGGACCGCCACTGCAGGTTAGGGGACGCCTGGGGCTGATGGTGGGTGCAGTTAGATGTAGGAGCCTCCTGAGAGTGAGGCAAGCCCCAGGGCCCTGTGTAGGTTTGTAGTACCACAAGTCGCAGAATAACCACACAGGCAGGAATGTCTTTCAAGGGCTTTACTCACAATTGATGGCAGGGTGAGTAGCCCGGGCGTAGCTGGGATGAACCAGATGGGAACCAGGTATCCTTCAGGCTGACTTTATGAGGGTGACTACTGACTCGCCTTCCTTAGCCCTTGGTGGTTTGGGGTGACCCCGACTTTGAGTCCCTATGGGGGTCACCCAGGGAAGATGCTGCAGCCTCTCTCCCCTTGTTGTTTGCCGTGTGCTTGTTCCCCGGACCAGGCCACTCCAGCCTCTTGCCTCCTATGACCTATGGGCCCAAACTTGTGGTTACGTGGCTGCGGCTTTTGTAGTGTTGTGGTGTGGGCTTTAAGAGCCCCACACCGGCAGGTTTAGCAGAAGAAAGTTGAATCTATCCTCGCTTCGGGATCTGCCGCCCGGTTGGGCCTGGTGCTCTCTAGCAGTCTCCTTACTTCCCACTCCGTGCACTCTCTAGCTGAAGCTGGCTTTCAGGCAGCACTCCTAGTTGACCGTTCTCCCCCGTCTGTAGCCACTGCGCGGGCGCTGTTAGACAGCAACAGCCCCACAGGTCTGCTCCTCACTGAGCCCTATGGAGTTCTGCTCTAACTGACTCACTGCTCCTCCTCTCCTGTTCTTGCCTACGCCACCTAGCAACCAGACTCTCTTACCACACCCCTTGAGAGGAGATGGAGGCTCTACCCCCTCCACTATTCCAGTGAAGGTGAAGGCTTGCCCCCTCCTGGGATCCCCAGGGGTCCTCTCATGGGTACATGTGTGAGACCTGATCACTATGCGCCTGTGTTCCACACCCCAGTCAGCCTTCTGGATTACCTGTGTTGTACTGTCCCCAGCATGGGTGCAGTACTCAGTGGTGCCTGACCAGGTCAGGGGCGCCACATTCCCCCTTAGTTATCACCAGCACGTCCTCGGGCTGCAAGACAACATTTTAAAATGCATAAAACATTAAAACATGTAAAACATTTTTAAAAGCACCAGGTATCAGACATCACCACCCTCCACCCACAAGTCCGTTAACCCACCCAAAACCCTCTCAGGAGGCAGGTCACCGGTCCTGTTGGTAACCAGGTCTGGGCCATCCGTTTCCCCAGACCTTTCCTCCAATCTTCCTCTCCCGTTGGCCGCGACTTCAGCCACTTCTGGCAGGATGTAGAGGCGGCTTTCATGGGCTGGTGGTTTCAGGGTATACCTGGCCTGGTGGATCCGCGCCGTCAGCCTCTTCTGGCAGGATGCAGAGGCGGCCTCCACAGTTGGTGCTGGCCAGGTACCCTCTTTGTGGTGGTGAGCCAAGGCCCCATAAACAGGCGTGCTCTCTGATCGCAGGTGAGCCAAGGCCCTTTTCTACGGACGGGCCCCCCCTGGTCGCAGACGAGCCAAGCCCCTAAACAGGCTGGCCCTGGTGGTGGTGCCACTGGTGTAACTATTTACACTGCGAGAGTTTGTGGCTATAGCAAGTTCATAGCCTTAAAGTTTATTTCTCACAATAGTTTTTGTGGGCGCATTTCTTAAACGTTGCAAACAAAACTTTTCAAACTTTAACTGGTCAAAACTTCTTACTTTCCTTTACTTTACTCCTCTTTTTCACTAGGGCGTGGGCATGTAGGGCACCGGCACCTGTGACTTTCTTGCTCTCCGTCGTCGTCCGTGGTTGTCTCATCTGTAGGATCTTTGTCTGTGGTTGTTGCATCTGTAGGATCTTTATCTTTCCTTTCTTGGTCTTCGTCTGTTTCTTTTTCTGTATCTGTTTCTTTATCTCTGTCTTTTCTTTCTTGTCTTTCTTGTCTTTCTTGTCTGGGACATGGTGCTACATCTAAGGCATAGTAGCCCCTTTCTCCTTGATGTAAGGTGAACTGTACTAAGTCCCCAACTTTCAGATTTCTGCCTGAATGTCCTCTGGGCAGGTGGGCTTGCACATCTCTCCGATTTACGAATATGCCCTCTTTTATTCCTTTCACGACAATGAAGCCGTATCCGCTTTTCAAGTTGAAGTCCTCTACTATCCCTCTGTAAAGGGGTCCTCTAGCCTGGGCTTCGGACCTTCTTAGGCACCATTTCTCCTCCAGGTCTCTGACCGTGACCTCCCTCTGCTCTGGAGACTGTGGTGTTGGAGGACGCTTTGATCTGCTGCGCCGTATCTTGCGGGCTGGGTTCTG
This sequence comes from Anomaloglossus baeobatrachus, assembly GCF_048569485.1. NCBI lineage: Eukaryota > Metazoa > Chordata > Amphibia > Anura > Aromobatidae > Anomaloglossus > Anomaloglossus baeobatrachus. The sequence continues at coordinate 554,107,623 of NC_134358.1, read as the reverse complement.
CGAGGTGCAGCTTACAAGCTCCCAGGTGAGGCTTTGGGGCAGATCTTCATCTGCTGACGGTGTCAAGTCTTCCTCCTCCCAGCGGGAATAGGGCAGCATCTCCGGCTCTGGGTAGGGGTCTGCTGCGGTTGGCGTCGGAGTCAGCTCCTCAGCTTCCTGGCCTCCTCTCCCCCTTAGTTCTTCGCTGCACTCTTTTGGTGGCAGTGCTGGGGATGGGCTTTCTTCAGCTGGTCTGGGCGGTGGACTCTCTGGCGCCGCTGCAGGGGTTGTCTGAATCTCCTTAGGGGTATACGGAGGGAGCAGGTACCGATCCACCATCTCTTGTGGGAACTGGGCCTCTAGGTCAGCCTTCAGCTTCCAGTATTCAGGATCCTCTCCTATCAGGGTCTTTCTAGCAGAGACCTCTGTGGACTGGGGAGCGGTGTCTGCTCTGGCCTTGCAGGCCGGGGAAAATGATGAGGTAGTCTTCTCTTCTTGGCGGGCCGCGCCCTGTATGGCGGCGGCCTGATCTTGGCGGGCCGCGCCTGGCATGGCGGCGGCCTGGTCTTGGCGGGCCGCGCCTGGCATGGCGGCGGCCTGGTCTTGGCGGGCCGCGCCCGGCATGGCGGCGGCCTGGATCAGTGTCGCTGTTGCAGGGGGCTCTGTGCAGGCTGGGCTGGACGTCGCTGCATCGATCGGAGCTTGGCGGGCCGCACCCGGCGGGGCTGCGGCCTGGTTCAGCATATCACTTGCGGCGCGGACTAGCGTCGCTGCTGCGTTGGGGTCTTGGCGGACCGGGTTCAGCAGGGTGGCAGCCTGGGTCAGCGTCACACCTGCAGCACGGATGAGCACTGCCGTGGTGGTCGGGGCCCTGCGGGACAGGCGGGGCATCGCTGCAGCGGCCTGGACTTGGCGGGCCGCATCTAGCGTGGCTGCGGCCTCACTCAGCGTCGCCGCATCGGGCGCCTCCTCTGGGACCGCGGTCGCAGCAGCTAGGGTCGGGGCTCTTGTTCTAGCCGGGGCAACACCGGACTCACCCATCGGGGTCTGAATCGTCGTCGCCGCTCGATCCGGCAGGCTCCGCGCTGCTCCCTCCTCATAGGTCCGCACCGCCGCAGCCATTTCCAGGAGCTCCGTGCGTTCTTCTCTGAGCCGTCGCACGATCCCGGCCTCCAGCCGGTCGCAGAAGATGGCAAGCTCTCGGCACCACCAGGCAGCAGTGCCTGGTTCTGGGTATCCGCGTCTGGACTCCATTTCTGCTCTCCGCAGCAGCAGGTTTGTGGCTTCCCTTCTCTCTCGCCGTTTCTCGACGCTTCCGCTCTCATAGCCGGCAAGGTCAGAACCCTGCAGGGGATCTCTGGGTAGCCACACCTCTTCGTGGGCGGTAACTTCTTCCAGCGCGGGCTGCTGTTGTTTTTCAGCGCGCTTTTCATGGTGGCAATATGGCGGCGCTTCCAATTTTTCAAGCGGACCGCCCAGGCACATGGTCACCTGTCTGGACAGGTCTAGTCCTTATCCTGTTCGTGACGCCAGATGTGAAGCCCCACAGGTGTAGTGTCGGTGTCGGTGCATTACCTTCAGGGACTCCACGTTGCTGGATCTCCGTCACTGGTAGGAAATCTTCTTGTTTGATCGTGACGCCACTCTCAGTATTGCGGCCAGTAGGGACCGCCACTGCAGGTTAGGGGACGCCTGGGGCTGATGGTGGGTGCAGTTAGATGTAGGAGCCTCCTGAGAGTGAGGCAAGCCCCAGGGCCCTGTGTAGGTTTGTAGTACCACAAGTCGCAGAATAACCACACAGGCAGGAATGTCTTTCAAGGGCTTTACTCACAATTGATGGCAGGGTGAGTAGCCCGGGCGTAGCTGGGATGAACCAGATGGGAACCAGGTATCCTTCAGGCTGACTTTATGAGGGTGACTACTGACTCGCCTTCCTTAGCCCTTGGTGGTTTGGGGTGACCCCGACTTTGAGTCCCTATGGGGGTCACCCAGGGAAGATGCTGCAGCCTCTCTCCCCTTGTTGTTTGCCGTGTGCTTGTTCCCCGGACCAGGCCACTCCAGCCTCTTGCCTCCTATGACCTATGGGCCCAAACTTGTGGTTACGTGGCTGCGGCTTTTGTAGTGTTGTGGTGTGGGCTTTAAGAGCCCCACACCGGCAGGTTTAGCAGAAGAAAGTTGAATCTATCCTCGCTTCGGGATCTGCCGCCCGGTTGGGCCTGGTGCTCTCTAGCAGTCTCCTTACTTCCCACTCCGTGCACTCTCTAGCTGAAGCTGGCTTTCAGGCAGCACTCCTAGTTGACCGTTCTCCCCCGTCTGTAGCCACTGCGCGGACGCTGTTAGACAGCAACAGCCCCACAGGTCTGCTCCTCACTGAGCCCTATGGAGTTCTGCTCTAACTGACTCACTGCTCCTCCTCTCCTGTTCTTGCCTACGCCACCTAGCAACCAGACTCTCTTACCACACCCCTTGAGAGGAGATGGAGGCTCTACCCCCTCCACTATTCCAGTGAAGGTGAAGGCTTGCCCCCTCCTGGGATCCCCAGGGGTCCTCTCATGGGTACATGTGTGAGACCTGATCACTATGCGCCTGTGTTCCACACCCCAGTCAGCCTTCTGGATTACCTGTGTTGTACTGTCCCCAGCATGGGTGCAGTACTCAGTGGTGCCTGACCAGGTCAGGGGCGCCACAGATGCAGAACCTTGTAGCACCCTGATGGTCTCAGGGGCGCTACACATGTGTAAAGTATGTGTAAGACTATGTGCACATGGCCAGAGAAGCCACGTTAGGAACATGCCCGTTATCGTTTCCTGAGGCGGCTTCACCATTGTTCTTGCGATGACTCTGCTGCTGTTTTTTTAATTAGCTCTATACTCTCCCGGAGTATTAACATGTCACTTCATTTAACCGCCTCAGGATTTCCAAACTCTAAAGTGGTTAAAAGAAATGACACAAGACAGAACATGTGCACAATGTTCATTTTATGGAGCACATTTGTGGTACTTTTTCAGGCCGATTCCAGGCGGACCATGAGTGAAAAGACGTTATATGCACATACCCTTAAAGTGGATTAAATTTAGTCATTCCCAGGGACGGCTCTCGTATAGCCCTACTACCCAGGGACAGCTCTCATATAGCCCTACTACCCAGGGACAGCTCTCATATAGCCCTACTACCCAGGGACAGCTCTCATATAGCCCTACTACCCAGGGACGGCTCTTGTATAGCCCTACTACCCAGGGACAGCTGTCGTATAGCCCTACTACCCAGGGACGGCTCTCGTATAGCCCTACTACCCAGGGACAGCTCTCATATAGCCCTACTACCCAGGGACAGCTCTCATATAGCCTTACTACCCAGGGACGGCTCTTGTATAGCCCTACTACCCAGGGACAGCTCTCATATAGCCCTACTACCCAGGGACAGCTCTCGTATAGCCCTACTACCCAGGGACAGCTCTCATATAGCCCCGCTACCCAGGGACAGCTCTCGTATCGCCCTACTACCCAGGGACAGCTCTCGTATAGCCCTACTACCCAGGGACAGCTCTCGTATAGCCCTACTACCCAGGGACAGCTCTCGTATAAGCCTATTACCCAGGGACAGCTCTCGTATAAGCCTACTACCCAGGGACAGCTCTCATATAGCCCTACTACCCAGGGACAGCTCTCATATAGCCCTACTACCCAGGGACAGCTCTCATATAGCCCTACTACCCAGGGACGGCTCTTGTATATCCCTACTACCCAGGGACAGCTCTCGTATAGCCCTACTACCCAGGGACGGCTCTCGTATATCCCTACTACCCAGGGACAGCTCTCGTATAGCCGTACTACCCAGGGACAGCTCTCATATAGCCCCGCTACCTAGGGACAGCTCTCGTATAGCGCTACTACCCAGGGACAGCTCTCGTATAGCCGTACTACCCAGGGACAGCTCTCATATAGCCCCGCTACCCAGGGACAACTCTCGTATAGCCCTACTACCCAGGGTCAGCTCTCGTATAAGCCTACTACCCAGGGACATCTCTCGTATAGCCCTACTACCCAGGGACAGCTCTCATATAGCCCTACTACCCAGGGACAGCTCTCATATAGCCCTACTACCCAGGGACAGCTCTCGTATAGCCCTACTACCCAGGGACATCTCTCATATAGCCCTACTACCCAGGGACAGCTCTCATATAGCCCCGCTACCCAGGGACAACTCTCGTATAGCCCTACTACCCAGGGACAGCTCTCGTATAAGCCTACTACCCAGGGACATCTCTCGTATAGCCCTACTACCCAGGGACAGCTCTCATATAGCCCTACTACCCAGGGACAGCTCTCGTATAGCCCTACTACCCAGGGACGGCTCTCGTTTAGCCCTACTACCCAGGGACGGCTCTCGTATAGCCCTACTACCCAGGGACAGCTCTCGTATAGAAAAAACAAAAAGCAGCACCAAATGTGCACTACAGCACTAAACATTCCAAACTGTACTTATTTTAAAAATTTTGAGATTTTTGGCAAAAAATTGCAATTTCTTGAGCTGCTTCGCCACGTCACGGCAAATCTCATTTGAAGCAGTCCTACACTAAAATATTTTTATAAAATGTGCCATACGGCCTCACATATGAATAGTAGAACTGCTCTTAGCAGCACTCACCTGGTCTATTTCAATCCCGTACCCATGACTGAGTCATGGCTGTGGGCGGGACAGGTCCAAGCAAATGCTGCATGAAGTAAATAGCTTGTGGACAAAGCCTGATGACTTAATGTGAACAGTCACCAACCGCCAAAATCTAGACAGATGGAATACATCCCAAATTGGGGTGCAATTTTTATAATAAGTACAGTTTGGAATTTTTAGTGCTGAAGTGCACATTTGGTGCTGGCTTTTTGTTTTTTCTTCATTGAATTGGTCGGTGGTTGACCTCCACCTTGCTTTGCACCCCAATTTGGGATGTATTCCATCTGTCTAGATTTTGGCGGTTGGTGACTGTTCACATTAAGTCATCAGGCTTTGTCCACAGGCTATTTACTTCATGCAGCATTTGCTTGGACCTGTCCCGCCCACAGCCATGACTCAGTCATGGGTACGGGATTGAAATAGACCAGGTGAGTGCTGCTGAGAGCAGTTCTACTATTCATATATGAGGCCGTATGGCACATTTTATAAAAATATTTTAGTGTAGGACTGCCTCTAATGAGATTTGCCGTGACGTGGCGAGGCAGCTCAAGAAATTGCAATTTTTTGCCAAAAATCTCAAAATTTTTATAATAAGTACAGTTTGGAATGTTTAGTGCTGAAGTGCACATTTGGTGCTGGCTTTTTGTTTTTTCTACAGCTCTCGTATAGCCCTACTACCCAGGGACAGCTCTCGTATAGCCCTAATACCCAGGGACAGTTCTCGTATACCGCTAATACCCAGGGACAGTTCTCGTATAGCCCTACTACCCAGGGACAGCTCTCGTATAGCCCTAATACCCAGGGACAGTTCTCGTATACCGCTAATACCCAGGGACAGTTCTCGTATAGCCCTACTACCCAGGGACAGCTCTCGTATAGTCCTACTACCCAGTGACAGCTCTCGTATATCCCTACTACCCAGGGACAGCTCTCGTATAGCCCTACTACCCAGGGACAGCTCTCGTATAGTCCTACTACCCAGGGACAGCTCTCGTATGGCCCTACTACCCAGGGACAGCTCTCGTATAGCCCTACTACCCAGGGATAGCTCTCGTATAGCCCTACTACCCAGGGATAGCTCTTGTATGGCCCTACTACCCAGGGACGGCTGTCGTATATCCCTACTACCCAGGGACAGCTCTCGTATAGCCCTAATACCCAGGGACAGCTCTCCTATAGCCTTACTACCCAGGGACAGGTCTCGTAGAGCCCTACTACCCAGGGACAGCTCTCGTATAGCCCCGCTACCCAGAGACAGCTCTAGTATAGCCCTAATACCCAGGGACAGCTCTCGTATAGCCCTAATACCCAGGGACAGCTCTTGTATAGCCCTAATACCCAGGGACAGCTCTCGTATAACCCTAGTACCCCAGGGACAGCTCTCATGTAGCATTGCTACCCAGGGACAGCTCTCATATGGCCCTACTACCCAGGGACAGCTCTCATATAGCCCTACTACCCAGGGACGGCTCTCATATAATCCTACTACCCAGGGACAGCTGTAACACCTGCCAGGATCCACAGACTCGGACGCCTGTAATGGACAGGATCGAGGGAAGCCACTCACCAAGCAGGATCCCCAGAACCCTGAAACCCTTTAACCCCTATACAGGGATTTGGTATTACACAGGGCCCTGGTGATTACTACCTGTGGAAGGCAGCAGTCCAAGAGAGTAGTCGACAGGCAGGGTCAAACCAGGAATTGCAGAACAGGGACAGAATCGGCAGGCAAGGGCGTAATCAGAAACAAACAGAGGTTAAAACCGGATCGGGCAGCGAGGTACAAAAACAGCCGGCAGGAGGGTAGTCAGGAAACATGCAGAAGTCAGAACACCAGAATCACTAAACAGAATAGGGCGGAACAGGAGCCAGGAAAATCAGAACTATATCTGGCAGAGGTCAGCAGACAGGAGGGGAATTAAGAAGGGTGTGGTGTCTTCCCATTGGCTGTAGCTGAATGATGGCAACTTTAACTGGAAGACACACGCCACCTATAGTCAGCCAGCGGTACTGCAGATTCCAAGATAACCCAGCCTAGTGGATGATCGGAGACTGCGCCCACTGGTGCTGCTGGTGTGTCGCCCTGGGCAAGCCAGGGGACACAGATAACAACACCACTACACCCCACACTCCAGGTAGGCACACCTGCTAACCAGAAATCCTTGTTGCCTCCCTCCAGGAGTCTGTGATGCACACCAGGGGGTGGGCCAGGCGGTTGGCTCCGCCCACCAAGGAGCTCACAACTCTGGAGGCAGGAAGTTATCAGGCAGAACTGTCAGGGACATGAAGGAGTGAACAGCAGAGTAGCCCAGGCAGGGGCTAGAGGAAACAACCAGAAGTGAAAGTGAAGGAAAGGAAAGTGGAAAAGGAGGAAAGCAAGAAGTGGTGACAGAGCAGAGAGAAGGAGAAGCCTGAGAGCCCAGCTATGTGTAGGGCTAGAACAGCAAGGTCAGCGACGGCGGTGACTGTCCGGAGGGGGACCGTTTGGAAGTTCCTGGAAGGACCCCGTTGGCTGTGTGCCCGGTGGTCTGGAGCAGTGTTCCGAAGGACAGTCAGCACCAGGGCAGGGGCTTCTCGGACCCCGGCAAGGCTAGGAGTCGCCCAATTTGCCGAATCCGTCAGTGAAGGGGACGCAGATCCCCCAGCAACAAAGTCCCGATTGACGGCAACAGCCCGACCATTACCGGGGAGACACCGCCACCGCCAAGGCACCAGTTTCCCCAGGGCCAGCGCCTGTGGGCAATGTGTAGAGCTCCTCCGGCCCAGATTGCAGTCGGGGAGCGGGTAACCGGAGGGAATCCACCGCTACCATCAGTCAAACAGGTGCAAGGAAGAGAGACGTCACCGTCACCTACCGGGAGTGCAGGTGCAACCGTCTGTGGGACCGTCCTACCAGCCGTTGGTTTACCGTACAAACTGTGTCCGTGTCTCAGGCTGAGTGAGTACCACAGTGCCGCAAGGCATAGCGCTGCCCCCGCGTCCCTGCGCCCTCCAGGCCCTACACTTCACATCTCTTCACCGGGCCCCGGGATCACCAACCCCTACCCACGGAGGGGCAACACAACACCTGGCTGCTCCCATCACCATCCCCGGGACCCTCACACTGAGCAGCGGTGGTGCCATCACCACAACCGTGGGTGGCGTCACGAACTAGAATCCCAACAAACACCCCCCTTTTCACTCACGGGCGAGGAGTGTCGCTCGAGACACCCCGGGATCCGGCCCGCAGCTCGAGCCACCAGGAGCAACTGCCGGACCCGAGCAGAAGGGGTGAGCGCGGTGTGCTGACACCCTCCTCCCCGCCCGCGACAACTTGGCGTCACGAACAGGATCTTACCGCTCTGCCGTCAGGTAGAGGTGCGCCTTGTTACCGCCGGAGGTATCCGGCAGAAAAATTTCAGAAGCCGCCATCTTTGGCGCGAAAAGTTCCCGCTCGAGCGTCTTCTCGAGCAGTAGAGGCGCGAAGGCCAAAACCCCGCCCCGAGAGAGGAGGGGCCGAAAAGAGCTAAGGGGGACGCGATGGCGGCTGGCGGCATGTAGTCGCCGCTATAAAAGCAGGGACGCCAGGACTCTGCAAACATCCCGTTCCTGGAAGCAAACAGCAAAGACACCATGTGGATGCCGTCCCGAAACACCGTGGCCCCCGCACCGGGAACCGCAGCGTGGGTGGAGATCCGGACCGCGCAGCTCCATCTAAGGCTGCAGGTCAAAATGCAGCTCCTCCTGGAAGAGTGGGAGACCGACATGGCGGACGTTTTGGCAGCCGTGCGGAGACGCGAGGAGGAAGCGGAGGAAGGGAGGGTGAGTGACCCACGCCCCTATGTCCCGGAGGGACCGGTCGCTGCGGCTGAGGGACCCGGTCCAAGCCCTCTCCCCCCGTTGCCTCCTTCGCCACCCGTCTCGGAGGCCGTGACCCCGCCACTAGGCCCGCTGCCACCGCAACCGGTAGCGATACCCAGCCCGTCCGCCCCGGCGGACCGACCTGTAGCCGGAGCCCGAAGCAAACCGGAGGCATTGCCATGGAAGGCCCCGAAGATTGCGCCAGAGACAGTCCCCGAGCAGTTCCCCGAGCCGGAGCCGATGACCCGCTCCGAGCCGAAGGCCCAACTGCGGAAAGCCCCTGTGCCAATCCCCCACACCTCGGCTGAGGTGGCGCCGGGTTGTTGCTGCAAGGCAGCGCCCAAGGCCATGACACCGCGGGATACGCCACCCACCTTCCTGACAGTGGGTAACGTGCTGAATGTCCCGCGGGGCTCAACCCGTGCGCCGGAGCCATACTGGGACAGGGAGCCGACCAAGCTGGGCCTGGAGATCGCGGAGAGGGAGCGTAGGAAAGCCGAGCTGGTGGCCCGAGTCATACGGGAAAAGGAGAACCTGCGGCAAGCGACCTTCCGTGTCCGGGGCCCGTTCTACGAGGGGCAGGTGAGGCGATTCGATATCCGCCGGGGCTACGGGTTCATATACGAACCGGGCCTGGAGGCCGAGGTATTTGTAGCCCGGCGGGATGTGCATGCTCACCTGCCCGAAGAGCATCCTGGCCGCAATCTTATCCCGGGAGACATGGTGCGGTACACTCGGCACTGCGGAGAGAGGGGGTGGTTTGCCCTGGATGTAAAGCTGAGGGGCAGCCCGGAGGGCAAGATGAGCTCTGCACCCCCTACCTCGGATGAAGCAGCAGCAGGACCGGAGTAGGGCAATGGAGGACCGCAGCACCGTCCCCGTTGGGACCACCTGCTTGTGTTGTTTGAAAAAGTTGAAAAGTTTTGCCAAAGATAATGAAAATGATTACCCGAGAAGTCACCTGATTTATTTTGTTGATTTGCAACCGGCTGGAGCCGGCACCTTTGTCCCCGTGGGGACCGTTAAAAGTTTAAAAATGCATGGGAACTAGCGTTGGACAAGCCCGTGAACTCTGCAGGGCAACCACAAACGTTAGTGGCTTGTAAATATGTTGGGTACCGTTACCGTTTCCGCAATGCCGCCTCCGGAGAGGCAGGTTGGAGGGAGGGCCCTGAGCAGAGCAGGCCAGGGCCCAGCCACCAAAGGGACCGGTGGCTACCCTCTGGAGGGAAGGACAGATCCCGCTCGGGTGACTTGTGCTGGACTGTGGGTCAAGGGGTGCTGCCTGGGTTTTAGGGGCAGCATCAGGGCCAGGTTGCTTGGGTGGGAGAGAGCGGAAACCGTGACCGTACACCGTTGAAACGTTAAAAGTAAAATGTGCCTCCCGTCTTGGGAAGAGTTGATTGAAAATGCTTATGTTATGTTTAACCCTGTTATCCCCTTTTTACAGAAAAATAAAACCGGTGTAGGACGGCAGCCCGCGGACGGTCTGCATTTTGCTAAGGGGGAATGTGTCGCCCTGGGCAAGCCAGGGGACACAGATAACAACACCACTACACCCCACACTCCAGGTAGGCACACCTGCTAACCAGAAATCCTTGTTGCCTCCCTCCAGGAGTCTGTGATGCACACCAGGGGGTGGGCCAGGCGGTTGGCTCCGCCCACCAAGGAGCTCACAACTCTGGAGGCAGGAAGTTATCAGGCAGAACTGTCAGGGACATGAAGGAGTGAACAGCAGAGTAGCCCAGGCAGGGGCTAGAGGAAACAACCAGAAGTGAAAGTGAAGGAAAGGAAAGTGGAAAAGGAGGAAAGCAAGAAGTGGTGACAGAGCAGAGAGAAGGAGAAGCCTGAGAGCCCAGCTGTGTGTAGGGCTAGAACAGCAAGGTCAGCGACGGCGGTGACTGTCCGGAGGGGGACCGTTTGGAAGTTCCTGGAAGGACCCCGTTGGCTGTGTGCCCGGTGGTCTGGAGCAGTGTTCCGAAGGACAGTCAGCACCAGGGCAGGGGCCTCTCGGACCCCGGCAAGGCTAGGAGTCGCCCAATTTGCCGAATCCGTCAGTGAAGGGGACGCAGATCCCCCAGCAACAAAGTCCCGATTGACGGCAACAGCCCAACCATTACCGGGGAGACACCGCCACCGCCAAGGCACCAGTTTCCCCAGGGCCAGCGCCTGCGGGCAAAGTGTAGAGCTCCTCCGGCCCAGATTGCAGTCGGGGAGCGGGTAACCGGAGGGAATCCACCGCTACCATCAGTCAAACAGGTGCAAGGAAGAGAGACGTCACCGTCACCTACCGGGAGTGCAGGTGCAACCGTCTGTGGGACCGTCCTACCAGCCGTTGGTTTACCGTACAAACTGTGTCCGTGTCTCAGGCTGAGTGAGTACCACAGTGCCGCAAGGCATAGCGCTGCCCCCGCGTCCCTGCGCCCTCCAGGCCCTACACTTCACATCTCTTCACCGGGCCCCGGGATCACCAACCCCTACCCACGGAGGGGCAACACAACACCTGGCTGCTCCCATCACCATCCCCGGGACCCTCACACTGAGCAGCGGTGGTGCCATCACCACAACCGTGGGTGGCGTCACGAACTAGAATCCCAACAAACACCCCCCTTTTCACTCACGGGCGAGGAGTGTCGCTCGAGACACCCCGGGATCCGGCCCGCAGCTCGAGCCACCAGGAGCAACTGCCGGACCCGAGCAGAAGGGGTGAGCGCGGTGTGCTGACACCCTCCTCCCCGCCCGCGACACTGGCATCGACTCCTCTCCCATCACCAGCACGGCAGGAACACGGCGTCGCCTGGCGATCGGAGCAGAAGTCGCTACTACCCAGGAATAGCTCTCATATAGCCCTACTACCCAAGGCAGCTCTTGTACAGCCCGTGGCCAGTTTGTGCATTGCAGTCCATGCTGGTACCGTGTTGCCTGGAGATCTGCACGAGCCCTTACAATTATAAGGGGCCCTTTGAAGGTGACCATATTGCTAATGTGGCTCTCAATCAAAATACGTTTGACGCCCCTGTTCTTTGACATCTGTATGTCCTGATAGGATAAATAGAAAAAGTTGTCATTATGATAAGCTCCTATAATGTTAACATTTTAAAACATTAGTCTAGAAATGTTTAATTTTACCCAATGTAGGACTCTTGAGTTAAAGCATGTGTGGTTTTCTAGTGATTTTCAGAGTAAGCAGTGTACATAAAGAATAACACTATTTATGGCAATTATTTGATTTATTTTATTCAGTTTTCACTATTTTCACCCTCTGTAGGTTCTCTCTATCAGTTGGCTCTGAGCTAGTGAGTGGAACAGCTGCAGGGAGGAGATTAGGCAGTAATACTGAGCAGTGTAGCTGGGAATCCCCCTCTAAGGTAAGATAAAACACTTACTAGAAGCCTCAGAATGGAGCAGTGCATCTGTGAATTCAAAAGTGAGGTCGGATAAAACACAAAAATCAGCAGCATGGAGGACATTAGACCAGTACTGAGCAGTGTAGCTGTAAATTCTCCTCTTCTAAGTTGAAATAAAACACTTACTAGAAGCAGCAGAATGGAATTCATTGTACAGTAGAACTGCACAGTGTAGCTGCGAATCCAAAAGGTAGGTGAGATAAAACACAAAAAGAAGCAGCATGGAGGACATTAGGCATCGGTACTGAGCTGATTAGCTGTGAATTCCCTTCTAGGGCGAAATTAAACACTTAGTAGAAGCAGCAGAATGGAAGTCATTATACGGCAGAACTGAGCAGTGTAGCTGTGAATCCAAAAGTGAGGTGAGATAAACACAAAAAGCAGCAGCATGGAGGACATTAGACATCAGTACTGAGCAGTGTAGCTGTGAATTCTCTTCTAGGGTGAGATAAAACACTTGAAGCAGCAGAATGGAAGTCATTATACAGTAGAACTGAGCAGTGTAGCTGTGAATCCAAAAGTGAGGGGAGATAAAATACAAAAAGCAGTAGCATGGAGGACATTAGACATCAGTACTGAGTAGTGCAATTGTAAATTATCTTCTTGGGTGAGATAAAACACTTACTAGAAGCAGCAGAATGGAAGTCATTATATGACTGAACTGAGCAGTGTAGCTGTAAATCCAAAAGTGAGGTGAGATAAAACACAAAAATCAGCAGCATGGAGGACACTAGACATCAGTACTGAGCAGTGTAGCTGTGAATTCCCTTCTAGGGTCTGAAAAAAATGCTTAATAGTAGCAGCAGAATAGAAGTCACTATCCAGCAGAACTGAGCAGTGAAGCCATGCGTTTTCTCTGGGGTGAGATAAAACACTTACTAGAAACAACAGCATGGAATTCATGATACACCAACACTGAGCAGTGTATCTGTAAATCCAGATCTGGAGTAACATAAAACACTTATAAGAAGAAGCAGTATTAGGGGTCTGAGTGTTTCTCTACCTCTCACTCCCACTTTTCTCTTTTCCCCTCACCTTAAATTTCAACAGGCAACTGAGTCGGCAGATTGTGCTGTCTAGACAGGGGAAAGAGAAGTGGCTAATAAGTGGAGAAAGAGGTATATTTCTCTGAGATGATATATAGTACAACATTTCTTGTAATTTCTGGTAACCAGAAGTCATGGTGACCCGGTGTATAGCAATTGGGCGCTCTTTTGGCATCCACTTTTGGAGTTCTCTGAGTGTAGCGCATTAACAGAGCCTCACATAGATGGGCTCATACACTATTAACCTCAATCTACATATCACGAGCCTGTAAAGGATATTTTCTGGGGGTTCCTATGGGTTGTGGCCCACACGCTTCGTCCTACCATATAATTAGAGACGCCGGCAGTACAAGCGCTCATTATCATGCTAATTGCTCTTGATGGTGGGTTGTTGTATAACATGGTCCACCCCCGCTGTCATGAAACCTTCACTGATATCCGGCGCGGCTCGCCATGTCAGCGGCGCTGTACAGGAGATGGCTTAGTAGAAGAGAAGAATGTCAGCGTCAGCAGCGAGCGATGCCCGGGGGATGCCACTTACCATGTCGTGCAGCCAGCTGCTGTTGGAGATTAGGCATCTATATAATTGTCTTTTTGAAGTAGAAAATAAGGGACATATTGGCAGATCTGTAGCGCCCGGGGAAGGGGGTACTCGGTCCCGGGCGGTAACAAATGGGAATGTCACTCTGGTGGCTGTTGCCCGGTTCCGTGCCCCTTTTAGTAAGAGGGGTATATTTACAAGGGGTGAATAGAGTTAATGTCATGTGACGCCACCTCCGGGTTACTGTTAAGGATAGAGAACGGCCGCTGCTCAATGTGGGTACACCCAGAGCTGGTGGTGATTGCAGCAATGGTATTAGGCCCTTCGCAGGTAGGGCTGTGCCTGGGAGATGATGAGGGATAATAATAGAGACCACACCAGGTTGTCTTTAACAGTCTCTACTCACTTGGACCCAGGAGTTGCTGGTTCAGGTCCCAGGAGGACCAGTGCCAATGTAGTGACCCAGGTTTCTCCGTCCCCGGCACTCTCTGTTGGTTGGGTTCCCGTAGCATGGAGCGTTTGGGGCCCGACTGTCCCTTTTGGGGTACAGTCTCCTACTCCGTACGGCGGGCACTGTGGACCCTGTGGGGAGGTAAGTGTCCGAACCCCGATCCTAGTTTACCGCTGATGCCCCCGGATTATTTGGCTCGGTGAAGTCTGTGAAGGTGTCCTCACCGGGCAGGTATTTATCAAGTCGTGTAGAACTGGTGCCTGATCTAGGGCCCTGTGCCCCGTGCGTGCTCCGGTCCCAGCGGTATCTCCGGTGCCCGACCTGGCGACCTCTCTCCTGTGCCCCCGGGTCAGCTCAGGGACGTCCGCACACCTCTCCTGTGTGCTACATTTCCCTCTGCTGTCTACTGACTGCTGACCTCTCCCACCAGGCTGGCTGATCCCAGGGACTCGTTCCTTTCCATGGCGACCATCCCGTTACATGGTTAACCCTCTATGCCTGGTGTGGAGTGGAGAACTAGGATTTTGGTTGTGCTTTGGTGGTATCGGCACTGGTACTCCAGGTCCCAGGGGGTAGGTCCTGCATCCCCAAGACGATGCAGTTCCTTGTACTGCCCTGAGGGTCTCAGGGGCGCTACAGATCCAGGGGTGGACATATCATTGGTGCAGCCTGTGCGGTGGCTCAGGAGCCCAAAAGGTAGAGGGGCCCATTACCACCTCCAAAGCAGGTGGAGTTGTGCATTTGATGAGCTGCTGGACTCCAAAGGGTCCTAATATTGTTCTTGGCCCTCTTCAGTATTTTTCATGTATCATTCTCATAAGCAGGTTCTTACAAACATCGACGACTGTCATAATGACATCAGGATCTCTGGAGACTACAGATAGTGGCTCTCTGCCTGCTAACTTCTCTGATTTCTGTGATTAGCTCATGAAGAGTCCAGGCGTCGACCCCCAGACTTGTAGTTCATAGGCAGGCTAGCAAGAGTTAATCTCTGCTGGGCTGCTTGTTAGTCTCTTTGATCACATGCTGTTGGGGAGCCAGTCACAATCGCTCCCCTCCTATATATGCTGGCTGGACACTTCCTTTAATGCCAGCTATAGCTTCTCTATACTGGTCTAGTGAGGTTTTGTGATCCAGACATACTGGTGGTTGTAGCACTTTATGGCTGTGAGCGGTTGTGGTGTTAACACTTTCGTCCTTTTGTTGCTGCCTTACTGCTCTTGCTTTTCTCCTTAGTTTTTTATTTATTCACTTATATCGTGCTAATAATTCCATAATGCTTCACATACATCAGAAACAATTGTGAGGCTCACAATCTATGGCCTCTATCTGTATGTCTTTGGAGTGTGGGAAGAAACCGGAGAACTCGGAGGAAACCCACGCAAACACGGGGAGAACATGTAAACTCCTTGCAGATGTTGTTTGTAGTGGGATTTGAACCCAGGACCTCAGCGCTGCTGTGCTAACCACTGAGCCACCGTGCTGTTCCGTACTGTATGTTCCTGTGAGTTTGCAGTGTGTATGAGTTTTGGCTTTTCCCTGTCCATCTTTATCTTTTTTTGCCTGTCCCTTCTTTCCTTTTGGGGGGGGGGCAGATTAGTTCTGGCCAGGAGAATAGTAAGGCATGGAACTCTAGCATCTCCACCATCAGGGGTAATCTGGAGGTTAGTGATAGCCTAGGGTACCCTAGTGTGAGGGAAAGTTTAGGAGCTCTTGTTCCTCGCTATCCTACAATCTCATCATGATAATGTTGTCCCCACCTGGTGTGGTGTCCCCAGTTTCAATCCTGCTGCCAAGGCGCTCCCTTCCTCCTGCTAAACTAAATAAAAAAAACAAATTATATAGAGTCGTAATTAGTAGATCAGAACAGAGAGGGGAAAATCACATCTGACTGTGCCCATAACCAGGTTACCCATACAATTACGGTGACTAATCGTGGGTATAAGGGAGCCTCAGCAGATGACCGGACACTCTGTTACTGAAAAAAATGCTATACCAAGACTGATATTACTGCCATATGGTGACTATATAGTGGTACATACCAGTGCTGCAGAATATATGAGAATACAGAACATTAATAGATGCTGACATTCTTTCTGGTGGAGTCGTTCCCTTTTCCTGTCTTCTCCATCTGGCCCAGACCATCACGACAACTTCTTCAGCCACAACTCCCTCCTCTTAGGAACCTATTGAAAAATTGTGACAGATATGCAAAAATTGAAGATTTGGAGTTCTTTGTTACTTATACACGCTCTGTTGAGTCATCCTGTTGAAAATATTTTTTCTTCTTCCCGTGGTGACCACTTTAGGTTTTTGTGATGCCCCCAAAAAGAAAAGTTTCCAAAGAGAAAAAAGACCCAAAGAAGACAGAGAGTACATCGGCCGCAGCGAGCAGCAGCGGCCAGGAAAAGGCGGCCAGGGCAGTACGGGCTGCGCCATCCAAAGGTGTTGGGCGACGTTTGAAGGAGGAGGTTACAGAATCTGCCCCAGTGACCAGAGCCACCGAGAAAGTCCTGCCTAGCAAAGTCCAGGTAAGAGATTCATGGCGATAGCTGAAAAACAAGGAGCACGATTGTGGTATTCATGTCACGGCCGTCTCTCTGCATTTAGAGACTTCTGACAGGATCTGGGCCAGAGTCTCACATTGCCATCGGAGACTTCTTTTCCAGTAGCTTCTGCCTCCTGGCCTCAGGTGCTTCCGGTGATGACCACTCCCTTCCGCTATATATGGTCACATATCCCTGTAGAGGGCGCCAGTTATTCTGATTCATTCTGAAGCTAAGCCTGGAGGTGGAAGGAGCTGCTGAAGCCCTTTGTTGTTGGAAGCGGTGTAGGCTGCAGTCCTGGTATCTGACGGCAGTCGTGAAGTTTGACCTTCTCCTCTGTTGTTTCCCCTGTCTGTCGTACCTTCCTCGCTTGTTGTATTAGTACAGCGTTGAGACTAGCGATCTTCACCTTCCAACTCACTAGCCAGGGTTATTGCAGGGCTTCCTAGGGTTTCAGGTATCCTGCTCAGTGACAGGATTCAAACCTGTATAGGTACTGGCTAGGAGTGCAGGGTGCAGCTGCAGGTGAGTGCAAGAGGTATCCCTTCATCCCCTCCCTAGCGCCAGGGATCATTCATGCTGAAGCTAGGCCTGGAGGTGGAAGGAGCTGCTGAAGCCCTTTGTTGTTGGAAGCGGTGTAGACTGCAATGCTGGTGTCTGACTACAGCCATGAAGTTGGACTTTTTCCTTTGTTGTTTCCCCTGTCTGTCATACCTTCCTCTCTTGTTATATTAGTGTAGCATTGAGACTAGCGATCTTCACCTGCCAGCTCACTAGCCAGGGTTATTGTAGGACTTACTAGGGTTTCAGATATCCTGCCCGGTGACAGGTTTCGAACCTGTATAGGGACTGGCTAAGAGTGTAGGGTGCAGCTGCAGGTGAGTGGAAGAGGTGCCCCATCATCCCCCTCCCTAGCGCCAGGGATAATTCATGCTGAAGCTAGGCCTGGAGGTGAAAGGAGCTGCTGAGCCCTTTGTTGTTGGAAGCGGTGTAGGCTGCAGTCCTTGTCTCTGACTTCAGCCGTGAAGTTGGACCTTATCCTTTGTTGTCTCCACTGTCTGTTGTACCTTCCCTTCTTGTTGTATTAGTGCAGCGTTGGGACTAGCAATTTTCACCTGTCAGCTCACTAGCTAGGGTTATCACAGGACTTTCTAGTGTTTGAGGTATCCTGCTCGGCCACAGGTGCAGAACCTGTATAGTGCTTTCTAGGAGTTCAGGGTTCAGTTGCAAGTGAGTGCAGGAGGTGTCCCATCATCCCTCTCCCTAGCGCCAGGGCCCACCATTGATAAAGTGTCCCCGATGTACCCCTTGTTTGTTGTAGTGAACCCCTTGTGTGTCTTGCCTCATGCCGGACCTTCCCCAAGTCCGTGTATGACAATTCGTTGATATTTTTTGCTCTAAATTTTTCAATATGGTGCATTCTTAACAGGACTTTTGCCCAACATGAAAATTTTTCTTTATTTTTGTCTTCAACTTCTATAGCAAAATGTTGCGCCATCCACTAAAATGTTGCAAAATTTGCTCCGAAACGTTTAGGTGTACATACCGTAAAATATCTCCGCAAGTAAAAGTACATTTCGTTCCAGTAAAATTTAGCAAAATTTACTTTAATTTAGGTGTGCATAAAAGTACTCTGCAAGTACATTTGCAGCCACATTTTTTTAACTTTTTAAAAACCCGCCATTGTTGAATCGGCTGCAAAATATTTGGAAAACGAAAACCTCGTCCATAATGGCAAACATAAAAAAATCCAAGCACATACGTATTAAATAGACTTTTAAAAAGGCGGAACGCAAATAAGGAATTTGATGCAAATCAAAAACAGACTAAAAATACCAAAACCTGGACAAAAAAAGACACAAATGCAATAATGGATTTGATTTGGTTCTAAAAACTAATTTTGGACCTATTTGATTTAGGGTTTCATTCCCAGGCTGGTGGAGATGAGGCACTGCGGTTATAAAGGGTAGCATCAGAGAACACTAAATGCAGGAAGACAGGAGGGGCTTTGCAATTTTTAGAAATGGGGGACTATGTGAATAAATGGGGGGGGGGTATGTGAATAAATAAAAGCTGCAGAATGGCACAAAAGCTACTTTTCACAAGAGGTCTCACAAGATAGAGCAAGAAGATCTCTTAGCACTTCAAAATCTTCTTCTCTGGGCAGCTCCTTCTCCCCTCTCACAGCATGAGGCTCATATACAGGATACAGATGGTCAGACACATTAGATGAATGGTGCCCAGCTGTATAATGTCTAATAAGGTGTCCTGACTTTTCACATGCTAGAAAGGGAGTAAGTTAGGGATTACTCGAGGCTCTACAAAAGGATATACCCATCTTTTTAAAGCTTTTTAAAGTTAGCAATGGGAGGGGATACATTAGTGTCACGCTAGGT
Source organism: Anomaloglossus baeobatrachus (assembly GCF_048569485.1). NCBI lineage: Eukaryota > Metazoa > Chordata > Amphibia > Anura > Aromobatidae > Anomaloglossus > Anomaloglossus baeobatrachus. The sequence continues at coordinate 554,088,746 of NC_134358.1, read as the reverse complement.
ACGGAGAAGTGCCAAGCCAGCAGAAAGGTAAGAGAAGGGGAGCCCTGCATCTACTGAAGTGGGGGGCTGGTGACACATGACCAAACCTACAGCTAGTCTCTGGGGTCCCTTACCACCCTAGATAGGTTCCTCACCTATGCGCCAAGCCGGACACCTGACCCTACATGTCGCTAGTACTGGACCCTAAATAGGGAACAAGTGGGAAGAGCTCTTTGTCAACCCCACTAACCGCTATAGTAAGACACAAGGAGGACACATGGGGGAAAAGCATGAACTACTGATCCACAGATGACTCAGGTAGAAGTTCAGCAACAATATCACAGAGAAGTACAAACCACCTGCTTGCAACCAGAGCTAGAATGAACTGAATAATATCACCAGCACCAGTCCAGGGAAGAAAAGAGTATTTAAGCACCAAGAGAAAGCTGATAATCAGCAGCTGGGTGGAAGGAGGGCTCCGCTGGGTCCTAATGGGGGAGAGATGAAAATACAGCAGGAAAGTTACCTATTAAAGTAAAAAGTCAGGGAACATTTTGCGCAACCAAACGCTATGACCTTCTATAGCCAGAAACCACATGACTGTCTGTCACCTGTGACACGTCCATGACAATTAGTGTCCTTAAACGGTCATGGAACTGGTTGTCGTGACTTCACTTCTTCAGGTCTAATGGATACGGAATGGCCTTTTGTTTTCTATAAGCATTCCTCCCCACTGCTAACATTTTAGGAAGAAGGAATATATCCCATTAAGAAGACATGCTAATGGAAGGTTCAGAAGGGCCAGCCATTAGCAAAATAGTGTGTATATCCAGCCCTAAACAAAGAAACTGCAGCATCATCCCCCTCCTCCCCCAGATTCTCTCCTCTTCGCTATATGTGAATTTACTTCCATTATTGAAAACGGGTTTTAGCCGAATAAGCTGTCACCATGAGCTGAAAGATTGGTTGGAGACTCAGCTATGTAATGCATATGTCCAGTCTAAAAAAATAGAAACTGCAGCATCATCCTCCTCCTCCCCCAGATTCTCTCTTCTTCCTTGTATATGAATTTAACCCATTATTAAAAATGAACTGTCAAGTTTTAGCTCAAAAAGTTGTCACTTCAAAAATCATGGCCTCCACACCACTCCACAATGTATAAAGGCCCCCACTAGCCCTCCAAACAGTATGATGACCCCCACACAATCCTTCACACTGTATAATTGATTGCATACAGTATAATGGCCCTGAAATAGACCTCCATAAAGAATAAAGGTTGCCTCACAGCCCTCCAAGTATTATAATGGCCCCAATATAGCCCTCTAATTAGTATAATGGCCAACACATAGCTTTCCAAATATTATAACGGCCCTTCATATGGTATAATGGGTTCTACATTGCCTTCCATATAGCATAATGCACCCCGATAGTCCACCATATACTATAATGCATCTCATTGTCCTCCATAATGTGTCCTCCGTAATTCCCCATATTTAATGCGCTCCCCATAGCACTCCATATATTATAATACACCCCCTTAGTCCTCCGTACAACATAGTGCACCCCCATAGTTCTTCTGTAGTATAATGAACACCCCATAGTCCCTCATATAGTAGAAAGAATACCCCATAGTCCTCCATATAAAATAATGCACCCTCCATAGTCCTCCATATAGTATAATGCACTTCCAAATTTAATGCACTCCCATAGTCCTCCATATATTATAATGAACACCCCATAATCCTTCATATAGTATAATGCACCCCCATAGCCCTCCATATATTATAATGAACACTCCATAGCCTTCCATATAGTATAATGCGGACCCCATAGTACTCCATAATGTATAATGCATAGCCCATAGTCCTCCATATAGTATACTGCACTTCCCATAGTCCTCCATATGGTATAATGCACCATCCATAGTTCTTCATATAGTATAATGCACTCCGATAGTCCTCCATATATTATACTATACCCTCATAGTCCTCCATATTGTATAATGCACCCTCCATAGTCTTTCATATAGTATAATACACCCCATGGTCCTCAATATAGTCTAATGCACCCCCATAGTTTTTCGTATAGTATAATGCACCCCATAGTCCTCCATATAGTATACTGTACCTTCCATAGTCCTCCATATAGTATAATGCACCCCCCATAGTCCTCTGGATAGTATACTGTACCCTCCATATGGTATAATGCACCCTCCATAGTCCTTCATATAGTATAATGCACCCCATAGTCCTCCATATAGTATAATGCACCCCATAGTCCTCCATATAGTATAATGTACCCCATAGTCCTCCAGATAGTATAATGCACTCCCATAGTCCTCCACATAGTATAATGTACCCCATAGTCCTCCATATAGTATAATGTACCCCATAGTCCTCCATATAGTATAATGTACCCCATAATTCTCCATATAGTATAATGCACCCCATAGTCCTCCATATAGTATAATGCACCCCATAGTCCTCCAGATAGTATAATGCACCCCATAGTCCTCCATATAGTATAATGCACCCCCATAATCCTCCATATAGTATAATGTATCCCATAGTCCTCCAGATAGTATAATGCCCCCTCATGTGTAATTTTGGCATTGCGTTTTTATTCTGTTACGTTTTCATGGTTTTGACTTTGCAAATGCATTTAATGAGCTCATTTAATAGTTTTTTAATGCTGTTTTTTAAATATATTTTCAAACTTTTTATTGCATTTTTTGGGGTGACAGGATAAGCAATCCTTGCATTGTTTAACCCTTTCTGAGGGCTCCTCGGCAGCTCCATCCCCCGAGTGTATGATACCTCCTTGCTGGGGAGCGCAGTCGTCTGACTGTGGGGAAATGTTTGCTTCTAACACCGATGTTTTTGCATGTTTCCTTCTGTCGTGGTGACATGAAATCTTCCTGACAGCATCTTTCCCCCCAGTAATTAATTCTCTTTGGTCTCCACATTAAGGATCCACATGTCAGAGTTACGGTGCGGAGCCGTTTCACTGATTAATGTCATTGTGAATTTATTTTTCAGAGATAAAAGTGGGAAAAAAACCTGACATAACCCAAAAAAGCTGAAAATGAATACTTGTATATCAAAAATGGTCAACTTCAGGCTGATTTCTCGCAGATCTGTCACTATAATCTGTTCTATTTAGAAGGTGCTATGGCTTCAGCGCATGCAAACCACAGCGATCAACTGATCTAACCAAGAGAAGCTGCAGGTAGCGCCACATTTTGCCTACAGCAGCCTCTAGAGGAGAAATGTGGTATTGCGCATTGCTGTTTCAAATGATTGGGTGACTATTAGTGAAGAGCGAGCGTGTGTCACGGTCGTCTCTCTGTTGTAGATACTAGTCATTTTGCCTTGAGACTCTGCAGTTCCTTTGGGGAGGAGAGGGTTAATGTCAGTATTCTTTGCCAGCAAGCATTCTCATCACCTTCTCAGGTGTTCCCGGTTTGGACCACTCCCAGTCCCTAAATATACCCTCTGCTTCCTGTAGAGCTTGCCGGCTATTTCTCATTCATTTGGATGCTTGACCTGGAGGTGGAAGGAGTTGATGGAGCCCTCTCTGCAAGTTGCAGTGTAGGCTTCAGTCTTGATGCTTGTGTCCCTCGTCTGTCTTTCCTTCCCTTGGTGTGTTATTAGTGCAGTGGTGGGACTAGAGTCCCTCACCTGCCAACTCATTAGCCAGGGCTATTACAGGGTCTGCCAGGGAATCAGGTATCCTGTTCAGCGACAGGTGTGGAACCTGTATAGGGACTTGCTAGGAGTGCAGGGTGCAGCTGCAGGTGAGTGCAGGAGGTGTCCCATCTATCCCCTCACTAACACTAGGGCCCACCACACATAATAAGGAGATGACTCTGCTGGCCATGCCCACACACAATAATGAGATGACTCTGCTGAGCATGCCCACACACAATAATGGGATGACTCTGCTGAGCATGCCCACACATAATAATGAGATGACTCTGCTGAGCATGCCCACACATAATAATGAGATGACTCTGCTGAGCATGCCCACACACAATAATGGGATGACTCTGCTGAGCATCCCCACACATAATAATGAGATGACTCTGCTGAGCATGCCCACACATAAAAATGAGATGACTCTCCTGAGCATGCCCACACACAATAATGGGATGATTCTGCTGAGCATGCCCACACATAATAATGAGATGACTCTGCTGAGCATGCCCACACACAATAATGGGATGATTCTGTTGAGCATGCCCACACATAATGAGAGATGACTCTAATGATTCTGTCACAGTATAAACAGTAAAGCTAAAATAGAGCTAAAAAGTCCATCCTGTTGATTGTGCTTTGGTAGTGTGAAATAGGATATTTTAGAATTTTAATAGGGATTGTCTTATAATAAAAGACCTAAAAGAAAAATATTCCCTTTTAATTATTCGTATATTTTGGGGATTTGGAGCTCGATATTAATGAAATTCTCCAATTCTTGAAAAGATATATTCAATGAAAATCTCTCCCTATCTGTAACCATATCAAGCATTAATACTCGGGGTTTATTCGTATGTGGCGCTAATAACAGTTTTTTGCTCTGTATGTCCCAGGAGCAGAATGCATAAATACATTTTTTGCATAAATACAAACACATAAGGAGTTGCGCAAATCTCTGTCTGGGTCGTTTGTTTCATTTTTCCGCTCTGATACATTGCATCAGTCTGAAGTCCAAGTTGTTTAGGCCATGAGTGGAGACGAGCAGCGGCGTGCATGTATTATAGTGGATGCATTGTAATTAGATCAGTGCTCAGCGGAGAGAATAAACAGCCACGGACTGACGCGAGCCGGAAAAAAACACCAGACCATTCTTTATGTTAATGATGTAAAATGCACGGGTTATTAAAACAGTAAAAAATATTTAGACATTATGTCAAGTAAGGATGCAATATTTTATGCATTTTGTATATTTTCCAATTTTTTTTTTATGTTGCTGACCAACTACATGCTTTTATTAGATTAGATTTATTACTCCTGTGTTTGGATCCTGTCTGACAATTTTTAAGCAAGTAAATCAGTGGGTGGGGGGCAAGGAACCGCTTCACAATCCCTATATTTCTATATTTCCCTAAAAAAAAAAATAATTCCTATAATCACCTCTTCTCCAGTTGTGTTGGCATTGGATCTCCTGGGGATCGCATGACATAATAATTGTTTTGAGCCAATGTTCTGTATTATGCTCCAGGTCATGGGTTGCTTCTCAGCCTTTAGGTCCTGCGCTGGTGCGGGGATAGGCCTGTGTTCAGGTGCCTCGTTCCGGGTGAGTGTTCGGCTTCATTCGAAAGCAACTTCACCCAGAACGATGCCAGTCATAGTTCCTGCTCTGCAGTGAGTTCTCTGGCTCCTGTGAGTTTTGTTGTTCTGATCTTGCCTCCCTACCCCAGACCTTTGTTACCCTTCTCTGCCCGTGCCCCTGACTCTGACGTTATACCCCTGGCTTCTGACCTCTGGTTTGTACCCTGACCTTGGCTCCACTCGCTCCCTGTGTACCTTATCTGACTTCCTGGCTTCTGACCTCCAGCTTGTACCCTGACCTCAGCTTCACTCGCTCAATGTGTACCTTATTTGACTTCCTGGCTTCTGACCTCGGCTCCGCTCGCTCCCTGTGTACCTTATCTGACTTCCTGGCTTCTGACCTCCAGCATGTACACTGACCTTGGCTCCGCTCGCTCCCTGTGTACCTTATCTGACTTCCTGGCTTCCGACCTCCAGCTTGTACCCGGACCCTGGCTTTTTATTTGCTCCCTGTGTACCTTATCTGACTTCCTGGCTTCTGACCACCTGTATATTTGACTTCCCTGTCTCTAGTAGCTCCTAGTTACACCGTGTGGCTTATCGTCACAATAATGCTGCGGCTGCTCTATCCCATTCTATAATCCCCAGGAAAGCCAGTGCCAAAACTGCTGGAACAAGCCCAGCACCGGAGGAGAGTATATGCATTGTTATTTTACTGTGGGGCAGTATAAAGATTGAAAAGGGGTTGTCTGAGTAGTGGGCACCAAAACAGATCCCCTAAACCATTAAAGACCCATTTATACAGACAAAGTTGCCAAATCCCCCTAAATCATACAGATCAAAAATATGACCTTGGAAAGATAGGCCTGGCAAGTAAATATAAACCTCTGACCAGAACCCCCCAAAATACAAACTTCAGACAAGACTGGCCCTTATACAGACAAATGCCCTGATTACAGACCCTAGACCAAGTCCCCTTTAATACACACAGTACACCAGATCCTTCTAAAGTCAGATCCAGAACCAGGCCCCCCTTAATTCTACAGCTTGTATACTTTTTCTGATGATAATTTTTCTACATACCAGTTAAATTGTAATGGTAAAGTAGGACCAATCTATTAGAAACATGGCTTCATCATAATTTGGAAACAAAAAAAAGAGGTAGCACCTTAACACTATATCTGACCCCTGTTCATCTTCGGCCCCCTAGTGTGTACAGGTAATTGACCTGTTAAATCTGCTAGAAAGCAGACACAAATCCTGCGCTCTGTATATACTGTACCAGAAGTTGAGAAGTGACAAATGTATCAACTCTTGATGTAGTTCTCCTTTTCTTAAAAGACCTACAAGGAGTCTTTTTGGAGCTGAACTCCTGTTCTGAATATTTGGGTGAACATCCTACAGTTATGGGAGACACATTTGTGGCATTGTGATCCCAAGGGGAATGACATGCATGTTCATACATAACTGTGCGACCTACGCAGCAGCCACAAATTAATATAGGTTCAATGGATATGGATGTATAGGCCATATTTCCTATCGGTGGAAAGCTAAAATCATGATAGGAAATATGGCATTAATATCTTCCACCTTCCAGGTGGGCAGATACCCTGTAGATCGGGGATCCCATACATAATAATGACAAGTGACAAGACAACTTTAATTATGACCTGTGAACAGACCTGCCCTTTATATAGACCACACTATCCCCTGATAAACATCTCAAATCAGTCCTTATTAAAGACCCCAGACCTCCTGTATTCAGACTCCATGTGTGACCAACGGCTCCAGACATATTAGGTGGACAATCTGTGAATCAAAAGAACAGCAGGGGGCGCCATACCCAAGGAAAGCTATAACATGGGTAACAGCAGTGTCAACACACAGGATCATTCATATGAAACAGTTTAATTAAAAACTTCATTAACTAAATTGATTCTTTAACTGTAGGAAGACTCTTCAATTTATTAGAAATAAGGAGATTTACGGGTTCTCTTCTCTCCCCAGGAATCCATAATGGCGGATAAAAGTGACCTGAAGGCGGAACTGGAGAGAAAGAAGCAACGCTTAGCCCAAATACGAGAGGAGAAAAAGCGCAAAGAGGAGGAGAGGAAGAAGAAAGAGGTTTGTGACCGAGCGGGAAGCTGAGATATGAGGTGCTGGTTTGGTGGGGGCTTTACACTGTACAGTCTTGGCCAAAAGTTTAGCGAAAAATTTAGTTTTTCACATTTTTTGCTGCTTCTGTGTTTATCGATCTTTTAGTCGGATGTTTCAAGTTTATGTAAAGAGTGAATATTTCCAGCACTGTCCCTGTGTAACACTAGTGGCCGATGTAGGGGCAACCAGTGGGATTAGTCAACCCACTGGACCACAGTGGGGGGGCCTGGTCTTACCCTTTAGTAGGAGGGGCTTAACTAAGCACCTACCATGAGGCAGACACAACGTACCACTCCCAGGGCAACAACCGGGACTGTGGAAGCTGTCCCTCAGGAAGGAGATGGACCCAGGTACTAATACGGGTGCAGGCAGGTTGGCCGATCCAGACAGGCAGGCGGGTACAGACAGGTATGGTGGGCACGGCAGGGACAGATAGGTATGGGAAGGCAGGTACCGGGGACGGACACAGGGATAATGGGACAGGAGCTCAGGAACTGACAACTAGCTAGCAGATTGGTAGCCCAACTAACTAAGGACGTTGCAGAGGCACCTCCCCTAATGGGAGGATGCCTTAAATACATAGTGCTGAAGATGATCCACAGGTTCTCATTGGAATTGAGAAGCTTACTGGTCATGGACACAAACGTTCAATGGTCTCCATCACGTTGGAAAAAGTATCACCACCACATGGTCCTGGATGATGGGAGGCGTTGCTCTTGGAGCATGTTTAGATCCCATTTTTTATTCATGGATGGGTTCTTAGGTATAATTATGAGTGAGTCCCTTCCATAAATGAGAAGACCACACACATAGATGGTCTCAGGAGGCTTCACTGTTGGCTGACATGGGACTCATGTTAGCGCTCAGCTTCAATTATCCTTTCACATGACCCAAACAGTCTGAAGGGGCCTATATCAGAGGAAATAACTGTGCCCCCATCGTCTGCTGTAAATCCCTGCACTTTATGCACAATTTTAGTCTGTCCTTGATGTTTTTAGAAAAGTGGCTTCTTTGCTGCTCTTCTTGACATCGGGAGAGACTCAAGAAACCTTTGTCTTGCTGTTAGTGCAGGTCACCAATACCTGCCTGCTGCCATTACTGATCAAGCTCTGCACTAGTGATGGACTAATCCCTTAGTTGAACCTTTTTAGGAGATGGTCCTGGAACTTGCTGGACTTTCTTGGGTGCCCTCAATCCGTCTTCACAGCAACTGAACCTTTCTCTTTGAAATTCACTGTACCTGCAGATTCACCAACACCTGCCTGCTGTCATTACTGAGCAAGCTCTGCACTGGAGATGGATTGATCCCATAGTTCAACCCTTTTTAGGAGACGGTCCTGGCACTTGCTAGACTGACTTGTGTGCCCTGAATCCATCTTCACAACAATTGAACCTCTTTCTTTGAAATTCTTGATGATCCAATAGATGGTTTATTTAGGGAAAATCTTACAAACAGCAATGCCCTTGCCTGTAAAGCATTTTTGATGTAAAGCAATGATGACTCCATGTGTTACCGATGATGTAACCATAATTAACAGAAGAAGACAATGATTTCAAGCACTGGCTTTTATAATTCAATCAGTGTGGCAGAGTGATATCAGCTGCCTTGTCCTCATTAACACTTTATCCTGACCTACAGGAAGATCACTAAAGCAATTTTTATGGCAGGGCTGAAAATTGGTGGAAATGAAGTTTTTGGGATTAAGATAATTTCCATAGCAAGGAATTACATTGCATTTTTTTTTTGCAAAACATGTGATTACTTTTCAGAATATAAAGTGAGAAAGAGCTCACTGATACATCCTTAGTTAACTCATTCTACAGTGCAGCACAGAATTAAATTGACCACAGTGATCCATGGTTTAGTTATAAACCTGTTTACTTAACCAGGGGGACCCCCTTCTGCAAGCTCAATTCCTCTTTTTGTTGAAGAAAAAAGTTGGTACTCCTAGTTTGTGAGCATGGTCTATATATTTAGGAACGAGGCACGAGGCACCTCCCCTAATGGGAGGATGCCTTAAATACATAGTGCTGAAGTTGACTTCCACTGAGCGGTGTGTCTGGCATTTCTTCGTATGTTATAGGCCGAGCAGCAGCAGAAAATAGAACCCATCCATGAAGACACGGACCTGGACCGCAAAAGACGTGAGACGGAAGCGTTACTGCAGAGCATCGGGATCTCTCCGGAGCCTTCGCTAGGTATTCCAGTTATACATACTGCTGACATGTTAGCCCCCTGGGGGTCTGATAGGTGAGAAGCCCACCTGGGAGCCTTCTCAGGTATTGTTCCCTTTAAGCTGTGCAGATTTACTCCTCCCTCTGCTTAGTCTTCTGCCATGTGGACTCTCCCATATTGATTGGGCAGAGCGCTCCTGAAGCGCTCTGCCTGATCACAGATAGAGTCCATCTGCGCAGCCGCACCGTCCTGAGCTGCTCTGTCCTCGCTGTCCCATTCCTGCACTCATTTGTATGATCTTAGCATAAAAAAGGGAAACTGAGTGATCATTCTGGACAAGGTGCCAAGAGAGGGGAGTAGTCACCAGACCACAGATAGGAAATGTATCCCCTTTCTCTGAATCCTAATATTATTTACACCCTTCATTGAAGTAGACACCCAGGGGTCCTAAAATTAACCTCTTTACTCCCCTAGACCACCAGGGATTTTGACAATAATCCCTTTACTACACTAGATTACTTAGTAACCCCTTCTCTACCTTAGACCACAGGGATCCTTCAATTAGACCACAGGGATCCTTCAATTACCACTACAAAGGATAGTGACAATAACTATCTCACTACTCTTGACCACCAGGTACACTGACTTTAACCCATTTTTTTTGCCTTAGATCACCATGGATACTGCAATTCCCCTTTTATTGCTCTAGACCACCAGGAAATGAATTACCTTACTGTCCTCAACCTCCTGCAATCCTAGACTTAAGCCTGCTTTACACGGTACGATCTATAGTGCAATTTCACGATCGATCGCACCCGCCCCCGTCGTTTGTGCGTCACGGACAATTAGTTGCCCGTGGCGCACAAAGTCGTTAACTCCTGTCACACGGACTTACCTGCTGTGCGACGTCGCTGTGGGTGGCGAACATCCACTTCCTGAAGGGGAAGGGAGGTTCGGCGTCACAGCGACGTCACACAGCGGCCGGCCAATAGAAGCGGAGGGGCGGAGATGAGCGGGATGTAAACATTCCGCCCGCCTCCTTCCTTCCGCATTGCCGGCGGGTGCCGCGGGATGGAGGTAAGCTGTGTTCATCGTTCCCGGGGTGTCACACGGAGCGGCGTGTGCTACCCCAGAAACGACGAGCAACCGGCGCCATTTTAATTAAACGAGATTATGAAACCGAGCGACGAGTACACGACTCACGATTTGTGAGCGATACTGCGTCACTCGGAGGTGTCCCACATCCCGACGTCGCAAGCGATGCCAGATGTGCGTTACAAAAACCGTGACCCCGACGATCTATCGCACGATAGATCGTCTCGTGTAAAGCACCTTTTACAGCCATAGACCACCAGGGATCGTGATCTATTCTTAACTCCATTATTGCCCTAGACCACCAGGGATCCTCACACTTAAGCCTGCTTTACACGGTACGACCGATTGTGCGATTTCACAATCGATCGTACCCGCCCCCGTCCTTTTTGCGTCACGGGCAAATCGTTGCCCGTGTCGCACAAAGTTAGTAACCCCCGTCACACGTACTTACCTCTCATGCGACCTCGCTGTGGGCGGCGAACGTCCACTTCCTGGAGTGGGAGGGACGTTCGGCGTCACAGCGACGTCACACGCCGCCGGCCAATAGAAGCGGAGAGGCGGAGATGAGCGGGACGTAAACATCCCGCCCACCTCCTTCCTTCCACATAGAGCCGGCGGCGGCCGCGGGAGGCAGGTGAGCTGCTCATCGTTCCCGTGGTGTCACACGGAGCGGCGTGTGCTACCACGGAAACGATGGTCAACTAAATTAAACGATATTATGGAACCTAACGAGCAGTACCCGACTCACGATTTGTGAGCGATACTGCGTCGCTAGGAGGTGTCACACAGGCCGGCATCGCCAGCGATGCCGGATGTGCGTCACAAAAACCGTGACCCCGACGATCTATCGCACGATAGATTGTCTGGTGTAAAGCAGCCTTTACTCTTTTACTGCCTTAGACCACCAGGGATACTAACTCTGTATTTTTCTGCACTAGACCATAAGGGATCCTGATACTAATCCTTCTACTGCCCTTGTCCACCAGGGATCCTGTCACCTGATATTAACTCGTATTACCCTAGTCCACCAGGAAGCCTGACATCATCTCTTTTACTGCCCTACACTGCAGGAATACTCATACTAACCCTTCTACTGCCACCATGGATCTTGATGCTATGCCTTCTACTTCCGTAGACCAACTCTTTTACTGCCCTAGATCACCATGGTTTCTGATACTAACCCTCCTACTGCCCTAGACCACAAGGGATCTTGACGCCTGTCATTTACTGCCCTAGACCACAAGGGACTCTGATACTAGCTCTTGTACTGCCGTAGATCATCAGGGATCCTGACACTTGACATTAATTCTTAAACTGCCCTAGACCACCAGGGATCTCAATACTAACCTTTATACTGCCCTAGACCACCAGAGATCCTGACACCTGATATTAATTCTTTTACTTCCCTAGATTATTAGGGATCCAATCCTGACATTAACCCTTTTTTTGTTCTAGACTGCTTAGGATACTGACATTAACCGCTTAATTGCCCTACACCATAATGATTTCTGACATTAACCCCTTTTCTGCCCTAGACCACCCGTGATCTATCAATTACCCAATTACTGCCTTAGGCCTCTTTCACACGTCCGTGAAAAACCACCCACGTTTTTCACGGACGTGTCAAAGGTGCGTTTTGCCCTCCGTGTATGGCACACGTGTGTTCTCCGTATGTTATCCGTGATAACACACGGAGAACGGGAACTTTCTGATCACCTGTCCCTGGCTTCGCTGTCCATGGTGTTGATCTTCGGTCTCCGGTCCTGCCGACTCCCCGCTGCTGCTGCTTCCGGCCGCAGTGAAGTGAATATGCAATGAGCATAATGAGCGGCGGTCGGAAGCAAGTGACAGCAGCGGCAGAGACAGCAGGGCTGGAGAAGGTGAGTAATGTTTTTTTTTTTTTATCGCAGACACATGTGTTTTCTCCGGTGCGTGTCACATGGAACACATCTGTGTGGTCCGTTTGTGTTACGTGTGACCCGTTTGCATTCCATGTGACACCCGTGATGCCGGAAAAAAAGGGCACATGTCTACGTGTGGAGCACACGGGCACACGTATGCTCCACACGTAGACAGGGTCCATGTCAGAATGTGCACGTGAGCCCAGACCCATTGATTTTAATTGGTCTACGTGTGCCCGTGTCTCCGGTACGTGAGAAAACTGACCATACACGTACCGAAGGCATGGACGTGGGAAAGAGGCCTTAAACATTCAGCTCTGCTGCATCTGTATAATAATGAACAATCTTTTCCGTTTTTCCAGTCCACACTCCAATGTCTCCATCATCCAAATCGCTGAGCACCCCCAGCGAGGCCGGCAGTCAGGACTCGGTGGATGGCGCCATCATGGGGCGGTAAGTTGTATGTCCTGTCCCCGTGCATGTGATTGTTGGGATGTCATATGTGCTGCACCGCGTGAATGTAACAGCCCACGCGATCCATCAATGTCATGGTGCACACCACGCATTTCTCTCACCGCTACCATGTGCTGATCATACTAACCATCATCACACGCGGACACCGGATCCATCATATCCAGGTGTATAGGAAAACTGACGCCCATAGACAGGTGCAATAATTACCAGATGGGGCTTAAAACTGAGGCCACATTTAACTGTTTCCAGTCCAACGCTGTCCTTCGTGGTGCCCGCACCCGGTAAATCACTCTACCAGGTGTGTACTGCATCAATGGAGCCGCTTTATACAGTGTGGGCACCGGCTGTGCTGTACTGCTGGCACCTGGATCTGTTTTTTTTTTTTTTATATACAGCATTAACCCCTTAAATGCTGCTGTCATTTTTGACAATAGCATTTAAGAAGTTAAAAGTGGGGATGTCCATGGCGTAATGGCAGCCGGGGGGGGGGGGGGGGGGGGCGTATTCAAAGCTTCTGCCTCTCTGTCATGTTTGTACACAAATAAATTCCAGTTTTCATAGGAGATGGAAGCACTATAATATTACCGTATTGTACCAGTGATCGCAGGTTCAAGTCCCCATTGGGGAGACATATAACAAAATGTAAAACACCATGACAAATATATAAAAATAAATAAAAAAAATAGAAATAATAAAAAAAATAATAAAAAAATAAAACAATAAAACCAAAAAATAAAAATAAATTATAAAATTTATATATATATATATATATATATATATATATATATATATATATATATATATATATATATATATATATATATAAATAAATAAATAAATTTTATAATTTCTTTTTTATTTCTTTTAATTTTTGGGTTTTTATTTATATATTTTTTTATTATTATTATTTTTTTATTTATTTATGTTTTTATTTCTTTTTATATATTTGTATTATATATTTGTTATTTTTATATATATATATATATATAAAGTTCAACACAGAGGATTCAAGTTGCATGGAAGGCTAGGAAGGCCCTAATGCGGGGAGAGAGAAGACTGGTCACCTGACACTAACCTGTGTCTGAACCCTGAGCTCCTCGGACGTCCATAAACGGGTCCTTCCACCCATCGCCGTCATGTGCCTAGTCCCTAGCTGTCCCTCCTCTCACCCAGAGTAGTGCAAAGGCCTGTAAGTGCACTAGACATCACCACTGCATTAGTCAAACCCAAAGGAAGGAAGACAGACAGGGGACCATAGACAACAGGATATGCACCAGGGCTGCAAACAACAGGACTCAAGCAGCTTCCAAAGACTTCCTCCCTCCACAAAGAAATTAATTCTATAACCGACATCAGGTGATGGAACATGTGACTATTTAAAGGGAAGGGAATTGGTCATAAACCAGTAAGGAACCCTTACAGCACCAATAGAAAGGAAATACACTTAAAACTCAGAGTTTCGCAAGGCAATGTGAACCTCAGATCCCAAATCTGTCAAAGGTCTCCCAAGGACGGGAGAAACTCGTGACACATAGACCATGAAGTGGCCATGCTCGGTACTGCAGCTTAGTTCCTATTGAAGTGAATGTGATCTGAGCTGTAGTACCGAGAACGGCCACTTAAAGGACTATGGAGGTGTGATGTTCTGACTCCATAAACTGTATATATCTGGCTGTTACAGCGGCTGATGAGCCCCCCAGAAGATTAATGATGACATATACAAAAAACTAGCAAGTTTCCCATATAAGATTCAAAGGGGGTAACGTCCTTGCATACTTTGTGTTTCTCTTTCTCATCAGTGAATGGAAATATTCTGCATGGTACAGACTTAAAGGGCTACGCTCATCATATGTTTAGATAGGGTTTGTTAAAACAAGCACTTTTGCAATTTACTGCTTAATAATATTTGTAGCCGTTCTTGAGATATTAGCATTTTTCTTTTGTTAACAGTTCGTTGCCTTGGAGACCGACCACCGCTGCTGACTACAGTCATGGCCAAAAGTTTTGAGAATGCTACAAATATTAATTTTTACAAAGTTTACTGCTTAAGTTTTTCTAATGGCAATTTGCCTATACTGCAGAATGTCATAAAGAGTGATCAGCTTAACAGCAATTACTTGCAAAGTCAGTATTGGCTAAGAAAATGAACTTTAACCCCCAAAATACATTTCAACATCATTGCATTCCTGCCTTAAAAGGAGCAGCTAACATTGTTTTAGTGATTGTTCCATTAACACAGGTGTGGGTGTTGATGAGGACAGGGCTGGCGATCAATCAGTCATGATTAAGTAAGAATGACACCACTGGACACTTTAAAAGGAGGCTGGTGCTTGGTATCATTGTTTCTCTTCAGTTAACCATGGTTATCTCTAAAGAAACACGCGCAGCCATCATTGCTCTGCACAAAAATGGCCTAACAGGGAAGAGTATCGCAGCTACAAAGATTGCACCTCAGTCAACAATCTATCGCATCATCAAGAACTTCAAGGAGAGAGGTTCCATTGTTGCCAAAAAGGCTCCAGGGCACCCAAGAAGGACCAGCAAACGCCAGGACCGAATCTTAAAACTGTTTCAGCTGCGGGATGGGACTACCAGCAGTGGCGAGCTAGCTCAGCAATGGCAGCAGGCGGGTGTGAGTGCTTCTGCACGCACTGTGAGGCGGAGACTCTTTGAGCAAGGCCTGGTTTCAAGGAGGGCAGCAAAGAAGCCACTTCTCTCCAGAAAAAACATCAGGGACCGACTGATATTCTGCAAAAGGTACAGGGAGTGGACTGCTGAGGACTGGGGGAAAGTCATTTTCTCAGATGAATCCCCTTTTCGATTGTTTGGGACATCTGGAAACCAGCTTATTAGGAGAAGAAGAGGTGAGCGCTAGCACCAGTCTTGTCTCATGCCAACTGTTAAGCATCCGGAAACCATTCATGTGTGGGGTTGCTTCTCAGCCAAGGGAATCGCACCACTCACAGTCTTGCCTAAAAACACAGCCATGAATATAGAATGGTACCAGAATGTCCTCCAACAGCAACTTCTCCCAACTGTCCAAGAGCAGGCGCCCAACAATGCCTTTTCCAGCATGATGGAGCACCTTGCCATAAAGCCATGGGGATCACTAAATGGCTCATGGAACAAAACCTAGAGATTTTGGGTCCATGGCCTGGAAACTCCCCAGATCTTAATCCCATTGAGAACTTGTGGGCAATCATCAAGAGACGGGTGGACAAACAAAAACCAACAAATTCTGGCAAAATGCAAGCATTGCTTATGCAAGAATGGACAGCTATCAGTCAGGATTTGCTCCAGAAGTTGATTGAGAGCATGCCAGGGAGAATTGCAGAGGTCCTGAAGAAGAAGGGGCAACACTGCAAATATTCACTTGCTGCATTAACTCATTCTAACTGTCAATAGAACCTTCTAGTCTCATAATATGATTGCAATTATATTTCTGTATGTGATGTAAACATCAGACAAACACAATTAAAAACCAGAGGGCAACAGATCATGTGAAAATATCATTTTGGTGTCATTCTCAAAACTTTTGGCCATGACTGTAGGTAGTAAGCAGTGTACTGAAGCCGGCAGGTATGAGGAGGTAACTGCATGTGCTCCTGCGATTCTGACCTGCTTCAAAAACAGTCAATAGCACAGAGCTTGCAAACACTGTGAATGTGAATATTCTGCTGTCTAGCAGCGGTGGTCGGTTTCCAAGGTAACGAGCTTTAAAATGTTAATATCTCAGGAACGGCTGAAAATTTTAATAAGCAGCAAATTGCAAAATTGCTTGTTTTCACAAGATCTATGAAGATGGGAAATTACATTAATACTTCTAACTGAGCTAAACATGTATGCAACAGATCTCTCTGCTGTCCTGAGACTTTGTTACAATGTATCAGTTGTTTTTTTTTGCCGTGAGAAATCATTACAGTTGTCGTCATCCCCGAAATCTAGCAACTCCTAAGTCCCTATGATCCGATCAGCTCCATCACGCCAAATTGTTAACACAGCGGCATTATAGCTGTTATTATGAGATTACCGCCTATAAAATGGTGATATAAACAAGGCAGGCGCACGCCGTCATTAGGTGGTGCAGAGACAATGGCGCGGATGATGAGGCCACTTTATAGTACAATGGAGGCAGATTACAGCAGCACAATGCCGCCATTCACAGCGATGGCGCAGAGCATTGCCGCTCAGCCTCTCACACTAAGGACTGACACTAATATGGGGGATGTCATCATAAATATCACGCACATCCTTGTCATAGGAGCGAGATTATCAAATATTCTGGATTATTGAATGACCCTATTAAAATATCTGCATGGAAAGAAGACCTTCAGAAACGTGCCCAAATTTGTGGCGCTCAGGTCACTGCTATATGGCGCTCGATCTTTGCAGATTTATACAGCTCCCGCTGATTAATACAGGCTATATACATCATTATACCGAGACCACCCCCTAGTGGCGGCAACAAAGAAGCCTGCATTCTATGATTAATCAATAAAGAGCTCCCAAGGTGTAGTTACAGGGGGTGCAGAGGTAATTTATAAAGCGCTCCCAGGGTGTAGTTACAGGGGGGGCAGAGGAAATTTATAAAGCGCTCCCAGGATGTAGTTACAGGGGGTGCAGAGGAAGCGCATAGTTGCAAACAACCCCAGGAATAAAATGACACCTGGCTACTGTAAAAAGGAGCTCTTACTATAAAATCTGCCTAAAAGTCATGATGTGACTGCAGGATAACGATGGACTGTGGCTCCTATACTGTCCCTCACGCTAGGAGACCCTACGCTATCCCTTATTTCGGATTACCCCTGATGGTGGGGATACCGGAGCCCTGTGTCTTACTCCTGACTAGAACTAAACTGTTCCCCCCCCTTCCTCCAGGGAAGGAAGGGGCAGGAATGTGATGACAACACAGATTAAGACAGACAGGGAAAAACAAAAACTCAGACACACTGCAAACTCAGGGGAAGAAACAGTAAGCGAAGGAGAAAAGGAAGAGAAGGAAGGCAGCAACAAAAGGACAAAAAGAGTTAACAATACAACCACTCACAGCAATAAAGTGCTACAACCACCAGTAAGTCTGGATCACAAAACCTCACCAGACCAGTATAGAGAAGCTATAGCTTGCATTAAAGGAAGTGTCCAGCCAGCATATGTAAGAAGGGAGTGAACAAGGTACTGCAACCACCAGGAAGTTGGTATCACAACTAGAGATGAGCAAACCCAAGGTTTGGTGTTCATACCAAACACAGACGTTACAAAATAAACAGAGTTTGGGTTCGGGTGCTTTATGTACGAACACCACACTCGTGAGCATCGCTGTGCTTGGGTACGCTCGGTGCTGAGCCCAGTGCGAGCCGCTTGCAGTATTTGATCAGCTCGCACTGGGGGTAACAACAGCGTGATCAGTAAAGTGTGCACCAAGCAAACAAAATGGAAAAACCCTGTCAACCCACCCCTAGAAGTGATCCTTTTATGGCTGACTGTATGTGGGCAGAGACACAAACTGCCCAATTAGTGATTTCCATTGGGGTTCAGGTCAATTCCAGGTCCAAAACTGAACTTTACCTAATGTCCAGCTGAACCTGCCGAACCAAACTATCACGGGTCCGCTCATCTCAGGGAACCAGGGAAAAAACTAAACTCAGACACACTGTAAACTCACAGTAACAAACAGTAAGAGATTAAGGAGAAGCGCAAGAGAAGGAAGGAAGCAACAAAATAACATCAAGGGTTAATACGAAAAAGGAGAAAAGTTCAGGGCACTGCCCCAACACCAAAAAACTTTCAGAACATCCTATACTGGGCCGAAAAAGGTGCACATGCTCTGCGGTGCCATTGATGTGAATAAACATGTGAACATCAGAGCAATAAAAAAGGAAAAAACATCAGGCACTCACCAGTTGCTGCTTGTGCAAGTTTTGTTGTTTTATTCGTGCAGGTTACAAGTGCATGGAGTGGAGGGGAGGGAGTGGACGCTACACACGTCCAAAGACGACGGCGGCCGTTTCGCACCTGTCTGGTGCTTCAGCTGAAGCACCAGACAGGTGCGAAACGGCCGCCGTCGTCTTTGGACGTGTGTAGCGTCCACTCCCTCCCCTCCACTCCATGCACTTGTAACCTGCACGAATAAAACAACAAAACTTGCACAAGCAGCAACTGGTGAGTGCCTGATGTTTTTTCCTTTTTTATTGCTCTGAACATCAAGGGTTAACACCACAACCACTCACAGCCCTAAAGTACTACAACCACCAGTAAATCACAACACCTCACGAGACTAGTATAGAGAAGCTATAGCTGACATTAAAGGAAGTGTCTAGCTAGCATATATAGGAGGGGAGCAAATGTGACTGGCTCTCCCACAGCATGTGATCAAAGGAGACTAACAAGCAGCCCAGCAGAGATTAACTCTTTTTATCCTGCCTCTGCTTTACAAGTCTGTGGATTGACGCCTGAACCTGCCTGCGCTGATCAGACTTCAGCAGCCAGAGTGCAAGAATCTGTAGTCTGCACAGATCCTGACGCCCCTATAACAGTCAGCGATGTTTGTAAAAACCTCTTTGTGACAGTTTGAGGGTGGTTCAGAGGCGTTACCACGAGGAGCAAAGGTAGAATTTGTTTTAGGGCTTAAATGTTCCCGGAAATGTTGGCAAGTATGATATCCGGTGGGTGCCAGCTGTTATGCACAGCAGACACTAAACAGGGAGAGCTTTGATCTATCTAACCGTTTAGATGCTATGATGAACAGCTAGTGCAGCATTGAAGCGGTTAGGCAAAGAGCGAATTCCCCTCTGTCACCTCCATTTGACCCCTACTACGTGATCATGATGGGACGTCATGGGGGCCCTATAAGTCCAAATTAGAAACCGGATGGGGGGGGAGTGGCAATTTAGAGTTTTGGTACAGGGCCTCATGATTTGTATGTATACCCCTGCCCAACTTATGATTTCAATTTTTTTTTTGTAAATCCTTTTTCTTTATCTTATGGTATTCATTGCCATTTTCTTTTTCACCAAATTCTTCAAAACAACTCACGAGGTTTCTAAATTTTTGCGCAAAATATTTTTGTTTTTACCCTTTCGTGGGACTTTTTAGGATAAAAGTTGCAGGTTGTGCTAAAATGATGCAAAATTTGGAAGGGAAAAATTTGAGGTTTGCATAAAACCATTACAGCGGAGGATCGTGGAGAACATCTGCTCCAATATTTTGCAACTTTTTAACAAGTCGATGAATCAGATACAAACATCTGGAAAATAAAAAGCTGCAGCCACAATGAATAAACATAAATAAGGAAAACATAAAAGTGAACATAAAACAAACAAAAAAGAATAAGGTGCAAATGAAAAAAGAAAGAAAACCAACAAAAAAAAGGTGCGAAGACAAAAATGAAGTTTAAGCCAGACCCCATTCTACCAAGAAACGCCCCCAAGGTTGCTGAAAACATCCATTTTATTGAAATATACCGCTTGAAGTCCTACTTTTTTTATAGACTTGCTGAGATAGAGTGGATAAATCCACTGCACAGGTTTAGTTTGCCTATATGATATATACCGAGGGTGTACATAGCATGATTCTGTGGTTTGGTACCGCCTGTGAGGGTCCGCTCCCATATAATGTGAGGTCATACACTATGCAAATAACCATACCATATGGTGACTAATTAAAAATGCCATACAGTGTCCAAGTCATACAGCTGCATTATATACACCACCATACAGTGCAAAAATAATACAAACATACATTGCTCAAATAATATCACCATATGGTACACAAATAAAATCAAAATACAGTGCGCAAATATTACCACCATACTGTCTTAAAATAATGCAACCATACAGTGCTCAAATAATGGCAACATACAGTGTTAAAATAATACAACTATTTAGTGCTCAAATAATGGAAACATACAGTATTAAAATAATACAACTATACAGTGCTCAAATAATGGCAACATACAGTGTTAAAGTAATACAACCATATAGTGCTCAAATAATGGCAACATACAGTGTTAAAATAATACAACAATACAGTGCTCAAATAATAGCAACATAGTGTTAAAATAATACAACAATACAGTGCTCAAATAATAGCAACATAGTGTTAAAATAATACAACAATACAGTGCTCAAATAATAGCAGCATAGTGTTAAAATAATACAACCATACAGTGCTCAAATAATGGCAACATACAGTGTTAAAATAATACAACTATATAGTGCTCAAATAATGGAAACATACAGTATTAAAATAATACAACCATACAGTGCTCAAATAATGGCAACATACAGTGTTAAAATAATACAACAATACAGTGCTCAAATAATAGCAGCATAGTGTTAAAATAATACAACAATACAGTGCTCAAATAAAAGCAACATAGTGTTAAAATAATACAACCATACAGTGCTCAAATAATAGCAACATAGTGTTAAAATAATACAACAATACAGTGCTCAAATAATAGCAGCATAGTGTTAAAATAATACAACCATACAGTGCTCAAATAATAGCAACATATAGTGTTAAAATAATACAACCATACACTGCTCAAGTATTACCATCACATAGAAATCATGGGGTCCCATAGCAGAATTTCGAATTGCCCGCCCTCAACTTCACCTATATAAATAATATTCGGCTGGGTCACAGAAGCGCATACAGTGCAGGCCAAAAGTATTGGCACCCCTGCAATCCTGTCAGAGAATACTCAGTTTCTTCCTGAAAATGATTGCAATCACAAATTCTTTGGTATTATCTTCATTTAATTTGTCTTCAATGAAAAAAAAAAAATTGTCATAAAGCCAAATTGGATATAATTCCACACCAAACATAAAAAAGGGGGTGGACAGAAGTATTGGCACTGCTTGAAAAATCCTGTGATGCTTCTGTAATTTGTGTAACAGCACCAGTAACTTACCTGTGGCACCTAACAGGTGCTGGCAATAATAAATCACACTTGCAGCAGGTGACATGGAGTAAAGTTGACTCAGCCTCTGTCCTGTGTCCTTGTGTGCACCACATTGAGCATGGAGAAAAGAAAGAAGACCACAGAACTGTCTGAGGACTTGAGAATACAAATTGTGAGGAAGCATGAGCAATCTCAAGGCTACAAGTCCATCTCCAAAGACCTGAAAGCTCCTGTGTCTACGGTGCGCAGTGTTATCAAGAAGTGTAAAGCCCATGGCACTGTGGCTAACCTCCCTAGATGTGGAAGGAAAAGAAAAATTGACGAGAGATTTCAACGCAAGATTGTGCGGATGGTGGATAAAGAACCTCGACTAACATCCAAACAAGTTCAAGCTGCCCTGCAGTCCGAGGGTACAACAGTGTCAACCCGTACTATCCGTCAGCGTCTGAATGAAAAGGGAGTGTATGGTAGGATACCCAGGAAGACCCCACTTCTTACCCCGAGACATAAAAAAGCCAGGCTGGAGTTTGCCAAAACTTACCTGAGAAAGCCTAAAACGTTTTGGAAGAATGTTTTCTGGTCAGATGAGACAAAAGTAGAGATTTTTGGGAAAATCCATCAACATAGAGTTTACAGGGGAAAAAAAGAGGCATTCAAAGAAAAGAACATGGTCCCTACAGTCAAACATGGCGGAGGTTCCCTGATGTTTTGAGGTTGCTTTGCTGCCTCTGGCACTGGACTGCTTGACTGTGTGCATGGCATTATGAAGTCTGAAGACTACCAACAAATTTT
This sequence comes from Anomaloglossus baeobatrachus, assembly GCF_048569485.1. NCBI lineage: Eukaryota > Metazoa > Chordata > Amphibia > Anura > Aromobatidae > Anomaloglossus > Anomaloglossus baeobatrachus. Next base: position 554,065,997 of record NC_134358.1, on the reverse strand, counting down.
GCAGCATAATGTAGTGCCCAGTGTGAGAAAGCTGGGTCTCCCTCAGAGGTCATGGGTCTTCCAGCAGGACAATGACCCAAAACACACTTCAAAAAGCACTAGAAAATGGTTTGAGAGAAAACACTGGAGACTACTAAAGTGGCCAGCAATGAGTCCAGACCTGAACCCCAGAGAGCACCTGTGGAGAGATCTCACAATGGCAGTTTGGAGAAGGCACCGTTCACATCTCAGGGAACTGGAGCAGTTTGCCAAAGAGGAATGGTCTAAAATTCCTGGAGAGCATTGTAAGAAACTCATTGATGGTTACCGGAAGCGGTTTTTCGCAGTGATTTTGGCTAAAGGTTGTGCAACCAAGTATTAGGCTAAGGGTGCCAATACTTTTGTCTGGCCCATTTTTGGAGTTTTGTGTGAAATGATCAATGATTTGATTTTTGTTTCATTCTCTTTTGTGTTTTTTCATAGTCCTCCATATAGGATAATGTACCCCATAGTCCTCCATTTAGTATAGTGCACCCCCATAGTCCTGCATATAGTATAATACACCCCCATAGTCGTCCATATAGTATAATTCACCCCCATAGTCCTCTATATAGTATAATTCACCCCCATAGTCCTCCATATAGTATAATGCACTTCCCTTAGTCCTCCATATAGCATAATTCCCCCCCATAGTCCTCCATATAGTATAATGCACCCCCATAGTCCTCCATATAGTATAATGCACTTCCCATAGTCCTCCATATAGCATAATTCCCCCCCATAGTCCTCCATATAGTATAATGCACCCCCATAGTCCTCCATATAGCATAATTCACCCCCATAGTCCTCCATATAGTATAATTCACCCCCATAGTCCTCCATATAGTATAATTCACTTCCATAATCCTCCATATAGTATAATTCACCCCCATAGTCCTCCATATAGTATAATGCACCCCTATAGTTCTCCATATAGTATAATTCACCCCCATAGTCCTCCATATAGTATAATTCACCCCCATAGTCCTCCATATAGTATAATTCACTCCCATAATCCTCCATATAGTATAATTCACCCCCATAGTCCTCCATATAGTATAATTCCCCCCATAGTCCTCCATATAGTATAATGTAGCCCTATAGTTCTCCATATAGTATAATTCACCCCCATAGTCCTCCATATAGTATAATTCACCCCTATAGTCCTCCATATAGTATAATTCACCGCCATAGTCCTCCACATAGTATAATTCACCCCCATAGTCCTCCATATAGTATCATTCACCCCCATAGTCCTCCATATAGTATAATTCACCCCCATAGTCCTCCATATAGTAAAATTCATTCCCATTGTCCTCCATATAGTATAATTCACCCCCATAGTCCTCCATATAGTATAATTCACCCCCATAGTCCTCCACATAGTATAATTCACCCCCATAGTCCTCCATATAGTAAAATTCATTCTCATAGTCCTCCATATAGTATAATTCACCCCCATAGTCCTCCATATAGTATAATGTAGCCCTATAGTTATCCATATAGTATAATTCACCCCCATAGTCCTCCATATAGTATAATTCACCCCCATAGTCCTCCATATAGTATAATTCACCGTCATAGTCCTCCACATAGTATAATTCACCCCCATAGTCCTCCATATAGTAAAATTCATTCCCATAGTCCTCCATATAGTATAATGTACCCTTATAGTTCTCCATATAGTATAATTCCCCCCCATAGTCCTCCATATAGTATAATGTACCCTTATAGTTCTCCATATAGTATAATTCACCCACATAGTCCTCCATATAGTATAATTCACCCACATAGTCCTCCATATAGTATAATTCACCCCATAGTCCTCCATATGTCATAATGCACCCCCATAGTCCTCCATATCTATAACGTATTTTCCTTTGGCTACCAGTGTACTCACTGATTAAAAAAAGCAAGAACAAACCCTCTCCTCTCCTCTTTCCCCCTGCACCGGTTTACTCAGCGTGTGTTCTGCAGCGCTGCACATCTCGGCACAGCAGGCGCAGTAGTGACATCATCGCACCCGCTACGCTGAGACGTCAGATCTCAGATGCCAAAGGGAGAATGATGTAGGATGGAGTGGACAGTGGAGCGCTCCCTCTTTCATCATTGCTCCCAACTGTATACAGTTGAAGCTGCGATGATGGGCGGGGGGAACCTGATGCTGGTGCTTGGGCCCCCCTACTCACGGGCCCCAGAGTGGCCACATGGTCTTCCATCATTGTTGGTATACCGCTGATAGAAATATCACACACATACCACCATAAGATCAAATAACAGCTGCATAGAGAAAAAAATTGCTATATACGGTAATATATACATAATATCACTAAACAACTAAAGGGGTTTTTCTTAAAAATAACATGCATCACCTCTTCACACGCTAGGTGATAAATGTGTGATCAGAGGCATCTGACTGATCGGACCCCCACCAATTCTGAGAGCAGACAGCCTGTGCCTCCATGTGGGGGGAGCAGTGCTGCCTAGCAAGTCTATGGGAGCGGTGGATGCACATGTACCCATTAAAGTGAATAGACCTATGGCCACACATGAACATTACTGCACTATAGACCCATACTGGTGAATAGACCTATGGCCACACATGTACATTACCGTACTATAGACCCATAGAAGTGAATAGACCTATTGTCACACATAAACATTACCACACTATAGACCCATAGAAGTGAATAGACCTATGGTTACACATGTACATTACTGCACTATAGACCCATAGAAATAAATAGACCTATTGTCACACATCTACATTACTGCACTATAGACTCATAGAAGTGAATAGATCTATGGTCACACATGTACATTACTGCACTATAGACCCATAGAAGTGAATAGACCTATGGTCACACATGTACATTACAGCACTATAGACCCATAGACGTGAATAGACCTATGGTCAGACATGTACATTACCGCACTATAGACCCATAGAAGTGAATAGACCTATGGTCACACATGCACATTACTGCACTATAGACCCATAGAAGTGAATAGACCTATGGTCACACATGCACATTACCGCACTATAGACCCATAGAAGTGAATAGACCTATGGTCACACATGCACATTACTGCACTATAGACCCATAGAAGTGAATAGATCTATGGTCACATATGCACATTACCGCACTATAGACCCATAGAAGTGAATAGACCTATGGTCACACATGTACATTACAGCACTATAGACCCATAGAAGTGAATAGACCTATGGTCACACATGTACATTACAGCACTATAGACCCATAGAAGTGAATAGACCTATGGTCACACATGTACATTACTGCACTATAGACCCATAGAAGTGAATAGATCTATGGTCACATATGCACATTACCGCACTATAGACCCATAGAAGTGAATAGACCTATGGTCACACATGTACATTACAGCACTATAGACCCATAGAAGTGAATAGACCTATGGTCACACATGTACATTACAGCACTATAGACCCATAGAAGTGAATAGACCTATGGTCACACATGTACATTACAGCACTATAGACCCATAGAAGTGAATAGACCTATGGTGACACATGTACATTACAGCACTATAGACCCATAGAAGTGAATAGACCTATGGTCACACATGCACTTTACTGCACTATAGACCCATAGAAGTGAATAGATCTATAGTCACATATGCACATTACCGCACTATAGACCCGTAGAAGTGAATAGACCTATGGTCACACATGCACATTACCGCACTATAGACCCGTAGAAGTGAATAGACCTATGGTCACACATGTACATTACCGCACTATAGACCCATAGAAGGGAATAGATCTATGGTCACATATGCACATTACTGCACTATAGACCCATAGAAGTGAATAGACCTATTGTCACTCATGCACATTACCACACTATAGACCCATAGAAGTGAATAGACCTATGGTCACACATGCACATTACCGCACTATAGACCCATAGAAGTGAATAGACCTATGGTGACACATATACATTACCGCACTATAGACTCATAGAAGTGAATAGACCTATGGTCACACATATACATTACCACACTATAGACCCATAGAAGTGAATAGACCTATGGTCACACATGTACATTACCGCACTATAGACCCATAGAAGTGAATAGACCTATGGTGACACATATACATTACTGCACTATAGACTCATAGAAGTGAATAGATCAATAGTCACATATGTATATTATCGCACTATAGACCCGTAGAAGTGAATAGACCTATGGTCACACGTGCACATTACTGCATTATAGACCCAGAGAAGTGAATAGACCTATGGTTACACATGTACATTACTGCAGTATAGACCCATAGAAGTGAATAGATCTATGGTCACATATGCACATTACCGCACTATAGACCCATAGAAGTGAATAGATCTATGGTCACATATGCACATTACCGCACTATAGACCCATAGAAGTGAATAGACCTATGGTCACACATGCACATTACCACACTATAGACCCATAGAAGTGAATAGACCTATGGTCACACATGCACACTACTTCTGCACTCCCACGGTACCCCTACTGTTAGGATCTGTGGGGGTCCCAATGGACTAGAGATAATAAACATGTTTGATTAATGTAATTTTATGGATAAAACAACTGTTTTATTTCCTATTCCCAGGAATATTCAGAGCGGCCTCATGGGGTAAGAAAGTGTCTGTGTGTTTTGCGAGCGATGACAACATTTTATTTAATTCTGCTTAGAAACCAAGAAACATTTCAGTTAAAATCTATCTCATCAGTTTACTAATTTTTAAAGTGCACAATTTCTTCTCCGCTCACCTTCAAAGCTACATTCTAAATTCTACTGCTTGTACTTGTACTGCTCTCTGGTTCTAAGGACAATCAGCAGAATTATGAATGCAGCTCTGAAGGTGACTGGAGAATACAACTTATGGAGAAGTCACAGGAACAAACAACACTAAGTATTTGTCGTGTTACTCGCCTTATTATAGAATGTTATCCAAGGTGTAATTACTATCTGCACCTTGTATCATTGTGTCACTTTGGGTTCTAAATTCTGCCCTGATTCGTATTTTAAATCTACCTATGGTATATATTCCTCAGAGCTTTGTTTTTCTTATACAGAGCTCCAATTTTTACAAATTTTTATAAATTTACAATGGCATGCAAAAGGTTAATCACCCCTGGGCAAAATTAATGTTATTGTGAACAGTTCAGGAAGTTGAAAATTAAAATGATCTGTAAGAGGCATAAACTTAAAGATGACACATCTCCTTTGTATTTTAGGCAGAAAAAAAAATAAAATAAAAATAAAATAAATAAAAAAAATAAAATAAATATTTAAATATATATATATATTATATATATATATATATATATATATATATATATATATACATATATATATATATATATATATATATATATATAAATAAATATATATATATATATATATATATATATATATATATATATATATATATATATATATATATATATATATATATATTTCCCTTGGAGATTTGTGTGCTCAGATAACTTTGGCCAAGGCTTCCGGCCTTAATTATCCTGTTAGGGTTATGGATTGTTCACTATAATTAGGAAAGGGCAGGTGATGACAACTTCTCAGCTTTATAAAAACTCAGTAGCCTCTAACCTTGTACCAACAAACAGCAGCCATGGGTTCTTCTAAGCAGCTGCCTAGCACTCTGAAAATGGTGGAGGCCCACAAAGTTAGAGAAGGCTACAAGAAGTTAGCAAAGCATTTTCAAGTTGCCCTTTCCTAAGTTCCAAATGTAATTAGGAAATGGCAATTACCAGGAATAGTGGAGATCAAGATAACGTCTGGAAGACCAAGCAAAATTTCTGTGAGAGCTGCTTGTAGGATTGCTATAGAGGCAAATCAGAGCCCCTGCCTGAGTGCAAAAGACCTTCAGGAAGAGTTAGCAGATTATGGAGTTGTGGTGCATTGTTCTATTGTTTAGAGAAACCTGCACAAATATGAAAGAGTCATCAGAAGAAAACCTCTCCTGCATCCTCACCATAAGATTCAGCGTCAGAAGTCTGCAAAAGAACATCTAAACAACACTGATGCATTTTGGAAACAAGTCCTGTGGACCGACGAGCTTAAAATAGAACTCTGTGGCCACAATGATCAAAGGTGTTGTGAATGTCAGTTATGCTTTGGCTGCTGTGAGGCTCCCTCTTGTGGCCAGGAATGGTTTGGCCATAGACCAGGTGTGTTTAGCAATGGGCCTTTCCATTGCTAACTCTCTGCTTATGTAAATCCTGGTCTGATAGCAGGCTATGCCGGATGTCAGTTGTTCTTTGTTCACCAGCCTGCTTCATTCTGCTCCACACCACATCTACCCCAGATAAGTGCTTTGCTCTTTATTTGTTGTTTGGTTCTTTTACTCTTATCTGAGTTTGTCATTTGCTGTGGTTGTTTTCAGTTTATTTGCATGCAGGGATTTTCCTCTCTGTTGCTTAGCTGGGAAACTCCCTGCAGTTATGTTTGGAGTATAGCTCCTATAAGTCCATGTGTTTGTGGCTTTCTGAATTTGTTATAATTCTTGTTTTCTGTTCATTGGTATGACAAGAGCGCCTGGTATAGGACGGAGTGCAGATCGTGCGATCTGATGGCCATTTTGTACTATCAGGAATTTGGAATTTTGCAGGGTTTTTCTCTGGCCACCATCAGCCCCTTTCCTGTCCTTTCCTATTTTAGTCAGTGGGGCTTCACCTTTTGCTAATCCTATCATCTATCTGTGTATTGTGTTTTCCTATATCACCGCAGTCTTTGAATGTGGGGGGCTTGCTATTCTTTGTCTATTTTCTGAGGCAGAGAGTTATTCATCTTTCCTTCCTTTAGGATAGTTAGTTCTCCGGCTGGGTTCCCGGTGCACAGGATGTTAGTTCACCCCTCGGCTACTTCTAGTTGTGATGGTTAGTAAGGGGATGGCGGCCAGATTAGTTGCCAATGCTCTTGTCACCTTTTACCAATGATTTGTGGTGGTCTGCCATGGTTCCGGATCATAACACAAAGGTGTGTGTGGAGAAAAAAGAGCACAGAATTTCAGGAAAAAATATCTCGCCAACCATTAAACATGGAGGTTGATCAATCATGGTTTGGGGTCGTGTTGTAGCCAATGGCACAGGGAACACTTCAAGGGTAGAGGGAAGAATGGATTCAATGACATTTCAACAAATTCTTGATGCAGCATAATACTATCTGTAACAATCTGAAGTTGAAAAGAGGATGGCTTCTACAAATGGTTAATGATCATAAACACATGTCAAAATCCACAATAGACAACCTCAAAAGGCGAAAGCTGAAGGTTTTACAATGGCCATCACTATCTCTTGATCTGAACATCATTAAAATATGTGGTTAGACCTCAAAAAAGATGAGCCAGGAATCTCACAGAACTGGAAGACATTTCCAAGGAAGAGCAGTGCATGCAATATGAGCCAGGAATCTCACAGAACTGGAAGACATCTCCAAGGAAGAGCAGTGCATGCAATATGAGCCAGGAATCTCACAGAACTGGAATATGAGCCAGGAATCTCACAGAACTGGAAATTTCCGAGTAAGAATGGATGAATTATTTTTTTTTGCCTAAAATACAAAAGGAAATGCGTCATCTTTAACTTTACAGCTTTTAGAGATCATTTCATCTTCAACTTACTTAACTGTTCCCAACAATAATTTTGACCAGGGCTGCCCAAACTTTTGCATGCCACTGTATATCTAGAAATACAGTGCCTTGCGAAAGTATTCAGCCCCCTTGAACCTTTTCCCACATTTCAGGCTTCAAATATAAAGATAAAAATGTTAATGTTCTGATGAAGAATCAGCAACAAGTGGACACAATTGTGAAGTTGAACGAAATGTATTGCTTATTTTAAACTTTTTTAAAAAATAAATAACTAAAAATTGGGGCATGCAATATTATTCATCCCCTTTACTTTCAGTGCAGCAAACTCACTCCAGAAGTTCATTGAGGATCTCTGAATGATCCAATGTTGTCCTAAATGACTGATGATGATAAATATAAGCCCCTGTGTGTGATCAAGTCTCCGTATAAATGCCCCTGCTCTGTGATAGTCTCAGTGTTCTGTGTAAAGCGCAGAGAGCATCATGAAGACCAAGGAACACAACAGGCAAGTCTGCGATACTGTTGTGGAGAAGTTTAAAGCTGGATTTGGTTACAAAAAGATTTCCAAAACTTTAAACATCCCAAGAAGCACTGTGCAAGCGATCATATTGAAATGGAAGGAGCATCATACCGCTGGAAATCTACCAGGACCCGGCCGTCCATCCAAACGTACATCTCAAACAGGGAGAAGACTGATCAGAGATGCAGCCAAGAGGCCCATGACCACTCTGGATGATCTGCAGAGATCTACAGCTGAGGTGGGAGAGTCTGTCCATAGGACAACAATCAGTCGTACACTGCACAAATCTGGCCTTTATGGAAGAGTGGCAAGAAGAAAGCCATTTCTCAAAGATATCCATAGAAAGTGTAATTTAAAGTTTGCCACAAGCCACCTGGAGACACCAAACATGTGGAAGAAGGTGCTCTGGTCAGATGAAACCAAAATCAAACTATTTGGGCACAATGCCAAACGATATGTTTGGCGTAAAAGCAACACAGCTCATCACCCTGAACACACCATCCCCACTGTCAAACATGGTGGTGGCAGCAACATGGTTTGGGCCTGCTTTTCTTCAGCAGGGACAGGGAAGATGGTTAAAATTGATGGGAAGATGGATGGAGCCAAATACAAGACCATTCTTGAAGAAAACCTGTTGGAGTCTGCAAAAGACCTGAGACTGGGACAGAGATTTGTCTTCCAACAAGACAATGATCCCAAACATAAAGCAAAATCTACAATGGAATGGTTCACAAATAAACGTATCCAGGTGTTAGAATGGCCAAGTCACAGTCCAGACCTGAACCCAATTGAGAATCTGTGGAAAGAGCCGAAAACTGCTGTTCACAAACGCCTCCATCCAACCTCACTCAGCTCCAGCTGTTTACAGAGGAAGAATGGGCGAGAATTTCAGCCTCTCCATGTGCAAAACTGATAGACACATACCCCAAGAGACTGCGCTGTAATCGCAGCAAAAGGTGGCGCTACAAAGGATTAACTTACAGGGGATGAAAAATATTGCACGCCCCAATTTTCAGTTTATTATTTTTTTTAAAAAGTTTAAAATAAGCAATAAATATCATTCACCTTCACAATTGTGTCCACTTGTTGTTGATTCTTCCCCAGAACATTAACATTTTTATCTATATGTTTGAAGCCTGAAATGTGGGAAAAGGTTGAAAAAAATCAAGGGGGCTGAATAATTTTGCAAGGCACTGTAACATTGTGTCTGCCGCCAGTGACCATCAGAGGAAGAAAAGTAGGTCACATACTATTATATTATTGAGTGTAATGTTATTAGTATGCAGTGCGCTCCCCCTGGTGGTGGCTCATGGTACACAGCGGTATGTTTCATATCTTTGTGCAGAGGATTTGGAGCTCTGTATTAGAAAAGCAAAGTGTGGAATTTTATAAAATGAATATGCACAGATTTGTGGACCCATTAAAAATATATTATTATATGAAAACTTTTGAAATAATAAAGAAATATTAAACGAAAAATAATAATATTAAAAAGCTAAACTAGTCTTAAAGGGCCCAGGCACACCAACATACACCATCATATTTATACTGAACCCACACTTTTACAGCTGCCCTCAGCAAAGTAATAGGGGTGCACGGCCTAAATAATTATTTGACTGAAGGACGCATGAGGCAGAATAACGAATCATGTTATCATGTTTTATAGACGTGCGTCTCTGTCTCTTGTCTTAGTTATGATTGGAGACGCTGCAGATACTGTATACATTTATGTTTGTATCCTACAGATTGTCACGTTACATATGAGATCACATTATGATATGTTTTGTGTTTCCGTTTTTTTCGGCTATACGTCTGCTGCAGAGGCTTGTCTTCATATATGTGCAATTCATGTGTTTGCATGAAATTATTAATAGAAGCATCTGATGTGACCGAATTCTGTTATTTATAGATTTCTATTCAGTTGTATATTTTTTATGTACAAGAATATAACTACTATAATACTGCTCCTATGTACAAGAATATAACTACTATAATACTGCTCCTATGTACAAGAATATAACTGCTATAATACTGCTCCTATGTACAAGAATATAACTACTATAATACTGCCCCTATGTACAAGAATATAACTACTATAATACTGCCCCTATGTACAAGAATATAACTACTATAATACTGCCCCTATGTACAAGAATATAACTACTATAATACTGCCCCTATGTATAAGAATATAACTACTATAATACTGCTCCCTATGTACAAAAACCTAACTACTATAATACTGCCCCTATGTATAAGAATATAACTACTATAATACTGCTCCTATGTACAAGAATATAACTGCTATAATACTGCCCCTATGTATAAGAATATAACTACTATAATACTGTCCCTATATACAAGAATATAACTACTATAATGCTGCCCCTATATACAAGAATATAACTACTATTATACTGCTCCTATATACAAGAATATAACTACTATAATACTGCCCCTATGTACAAGAATATAACTACTATAATACTGCTCCTATATACAAGAATATAACTTACTATAATACTGCCCCTATGTACAAGAATATAACTACTATAATACTGCTCCTATGTACAAGAATATAACTGCTATAATACTGCTCCCTATGTACAAGAATATAACTACTATAATACTGCCACTATATACAAGAATATAACTACTATAATACTGCTCCTATATACAAGAATATAACTACTATAATACTGCCCCTATGTACAAGAATATAACTCCTATAATACTGCCCCTATGTACAAGAATATAACTACTATAATACTGCCCCTATGTACAAGAATATAACTACTATAATACTGCCCCTATGTACAAGAATATAACTACTATAATACTGCCCCTATGTACAAGAATATAACTACTATAACACTGCCCCTATGTACAAGAATATAACTACTATAATACTGCCCCTATGTACAAGAATATAACTACTATAATACTGCCCCTATGTACAAGAATATAACTACTATAATACTGCCCCTATGTACAAGAATATAACTACTATAATACTGCCCCTATGTACAAGAATATAACTACTATAATACTGCCCCTATGTACAAGAATATAACTACTATAATACTGCCCCTATATACAAGAATATAACTACTATAATACTGCTCCTATATACAAGAATATAACTACTATAATACTGCCCCTATGTACAAGAATATAACTCCTATAATACTGCCCCTATGTACAAGAATATAACTACTATAATACTGCCCCTATGTACAAGAATATAACTACTATAATACTGCCCCTATGTACAAGAATATAACTACTATAATACTGCCCCTATGTACAAGAATATAACTACTATAATACTGCCCCTATGTACAAGAATATAACTACTATAATACTGCCCCTATGTACAAGAATATAACTACTATAATACTGCCCCTATGTACAAGAATATAACTACTATAATACTGCCCCTATGTACAAGAATATAACTACTATAATACTGCCCCTATGTACAAGAATATAACTACTATAATACTGCCCCTATGTACAAGAATATAACTACTATAATACTGCCCCTATGTACAGGAATATAACTACAATAATACTGCCCAGTGTGGATTTGATTGAATCTGTCACATTTTCCCCCTAGGTGTTGCATGGTGTTGCTGCATGTCTCTGCCTTCCTCTCATCCCATGACCTGCACTTGCATCCTGCTGTCTCGATCTGCTGATTACTTTGTATTATAGTATTTGTTGTTTTGTTTTATTTTTACATTCATCTCCTTTTTGGACATGTACAGGACCCTCCAATGGGACACTGACCCTTCTGTATTGCAGCTCCATTCAGAATCTGAACTCGGGTACGTTTCAGCTTTTACAGCAGAGATACAAAAAAATAAAAAGAATGTCGTAATATGTGTCATGGGGGGGTCGAGAATTTAATGATTTAATGCTTTAGATTTTGTATAGTGAAGCTCCAACTTAGATAGCTCCCATCATCTTTGCATTACATCTCCACTCTCTGTGATGTTTTTCATTATTTGTGGCTCATTTGTGCATCGTAGATATAAAATTGTAGTCTGGAGACAATCAATAAGCTGCTGTTGACGGATCTTTTTTTTTCTTCAGTCTTAGCTTTATTACAACTGTAATGACCTGATAGTCCATCTTTTTTGACTAGTATGGACGCTGCCTGTTTTTCAAAATGATTTATAAGCTCAGGAGGCGGCGTAGGGAGAAGTGGCTCATAAGTGAAGACAGAAGCAGATTTGTCCTTCCGATTTATTATTTGCATTTTTTTTAAGTCAGTCACATTCCTTTTTTTTGTCTTGTGATATTTGTTAGAGTTTTTGGACTTAAATTCTTTAAAAATGGCGCACGTCGTTCAAACTTTTTGCACAAAATAAAAAATGCCAGTGTTAAAAAAGTCACTTATTTTGCTGAAAAGTTGCAAAATTTGCAATTAAAAAAAAATAAATAAAAAAAATACAGCTGTATATAACGTCACTCCAAGAGGGAGGCACTGTATTGCATTTGTGCAAAAAAAAACCCAAAAACTGTACATTTTTTTATTTTTTTTTTAAAAAGTCACAATTGAGGAATCAGTGGGAAAAATATCTGGAATCTCCACATAGCGATGAACATACACACACACACATATATATATATATATATATATATAGCCCGACATAAAATAGACTTTAAAAAAATAAATTAGTTAAAAAAATAAAATTTTAAATTTTGATAAAGTGGAAAAGATTTGAGAAAAACACTATATCTATGCAAAAATACGGTAAAATTATAAAATTACAATAATCAAGTGGGCCCTCGGTTTCTTACATTCACTTGTAGCGACTGATGTATGTCTATCTTATTATATTTATATAATATATTTTATTTTATATATATATATATATATATTTATATGTATACATACACATATATATACACTGTATATATATATATATATATACACTGTATATATAATATTTATTATATTTACTTATATATACTTTTTTATATATATATACATATATATAAATGTATACATACACATATATATATATATATATATATATATATACATTGTATATATAATATCTATTATATTTACTTATATATACTTTTATATATATATATATATATACAGATGTAGCAGAGCTGGGCTTGACTTTTGGTAACACTCTAGTGTCACAGTTCTTTATTGGGGGTTTCCATTGGATTACAGAGTAGTCTGTAACTAAGTATATCCTATGTATGGATTGTATACTGAATGCCATGGTTGGATTTTTCTTAAAAGGGAACTCCGACCTCATATTTTTGTCTTTAGAGCAAATCTGTCCCCATAAATCTTCCGCGCTATCTGCCGACAGCATGTTATACTTGGCAGATTGCTTTATAGTCTTGTGGTGAAATATTTATTGGAAATTGTAATTTATAGACTTAAATTCCCGCTTGCTCTGGGCTCTGGCTGTCAATCATTCATAAAGACCGCCCACTGGACTAATGCAGCCAGAGGAAGCGGGAATTAACATCAACACAGTACAGATTATCCTGAATATTTCCCCATATAATAATATGTCAATCTTCTCGGCTCTCCCTGTTCTATAATATGCTGTTTACAGGTAGACTAATATTTTTATCCTGACAGAACCAGTTAGGAATCTTCGTGGGAATTTTCACCAAGTTTATTGGCACAAAGTGTAAAAAATGTATAGTAAACCACTGACAGTTACTTAATGGGGTTTTACACCCAGATGACTACTGGACACATGCCCAGAATATATGAGAAGCTCTAATACTATCCCAGGAATCTATAGGGAAACTTGGTGTATTTATCATCTCATGGGCTGCCATATCTCACCCACCTCATTCCCATCTCATGCCTTGTTATATTGACTATAATGACTGCATACAAGTATTATATTGTTTTCTTCTTCGCAGACGAAGAATGATAAGACTCGGAGTTTCTAAGGTCACACAGGTGGATTTTTTGCCTCGTGAAGTTGTGTCCTATTCAAAGGAGACCCAGACACCGGTGAACGCGCTCCAAGCTGAAGGTGACTTTACTGACTGCCATTTCTTTATGATACCTGATCTCTCTTAAAATGTTATTGTATTGTACATGAAGGTGCTCCACTACTAGGTGATCTCAGTTCATAACATATTGGTAAGAGATACTTGGGTGATAAAGAGGAGACACTGAGCGTGACTAGTGCAGATATTGGGAGGATACACAATAGATACAGGGAGGATAGACAGTAGAGGTATTGGGGGATCTAAAGTAGAAACACACGAGGGATAGACAATAGAGACACTGGGAGAATAGACAGTAAAGACGATGTCATGTCAGACCGTGAAGGCACGTTGAAGAAATACTGGGAAAAACAAACAATAGAGACACTAGGAGGAAAGACAGTATAAGAACTGGAAGGATAGATGGTAGAGACACTGGGAGGATAGACCATATAGACACTGGGAGGATGGACAATAGAGATGCTGGGAAGATAGATGGTAGAGACACTGGGAGAATAGATGGTAGAGACACTGGGAGGAAAGACAGTATAAGAACTGGAAGGATAGATGGTAGAGACACTGGGAGGATAGACCGTATAGACACTGGGAGGATAGACATTATAGACACTGGGAGGATGAACAATAGAGATGCTGGGAAGACAGATGGTAGAGACACTGGGAGGATAGACATTATAGACACTGGGAGGATGAACAATAGAGATGCTGGGAAGACAGATGATCGAGATACTGGGAGAATAGATGGTAGAGACACTGGGATGATTAATGGTAGCGACACTGGGAAGATGGCTGATAGAGACACTGGGAGGAGAGATGGTAGAAACACTGAGAGAATAGACGGTAGAGACACTGGGAGGATAGACAGTAGAGACACTGAATATGGACTGTAGAAACACTGGGAGGATAGACAGTAGAGACACTGGGAGGAGAGATGGTAGAGACACTGGGAGGAGAGACAATAAAGACATTGGGAGGATAGACAGTATAAACACTGGGAGGAGAGACGGTAGAGACACTGGGAGAACAGACAATAAAGACACTGGGAGGATAGACAGTAAAGACACTGGGATGCTAGACGGTAGAGGCACTAGGAGGATGGACAGTAGAGACACTGGGAGGATAGCAGTAGAGACTCTGGGAGGATAGACAGTAGAGACACTGGGAGGATAGACAGTAGAGACTCTGGGAGGATAGACAGTAGAGACACTGGGAGGATAGACAGTAGAGACACTGGGAGGATAGACAGTAGAGACTCTGGGAGGATAGACAGTAGAGACTCTGGGAGGATAGACAGTAGAGACTCTGGGAGGATAGACAGTAGAGACACTGGGAGGATAGACAGTAGAGACACTGGGAGGATTGACAGTAGAGACACTGGGAGGATAGGCAGTAGAGACACTGGGAAGACAGACGGCAGGGACACTGGGAGGATAGATGGTAGAGACACTGGGTAATGGATGATCGAGACACTGGGATAATGGATGATCGAGACACTGGGAGGATGGACAGTAGAGACACTGGGAGGATGGACAGTAGAGACACTGGGAGGATTGACAGTAGAGACACTGGGAGGATTGACAGTAGAGACACTGGGAGGATTGACAGTAGAGACACTGGGAGGATAGGCAGTAGAGACACTGGGAAGACAGACGGCAGAGACACTGGGAGGATAGATGGTAGAGACACTGGGATAATGGATGATCGAGACACTGGGAGGATGGACGGTAGAGACACTGGGAGGATGGACAGTAGAGACACTGGGAGGATGGACAGTAGAGACACTGGGAGGATGGACAGTAGAGACACTGGGAGGATGGACAGTAGAGCCACTGGGAGGATAGATGGTAGAGACACTGGGATAATGGACAATCGAGACATTAGGAGGATGGACGGTAGAGACACTGGGAGGATGGACAGTAGAGACACTGGGAGGATTGACTGTAGAGACTTGGAGGATAGACAGTAGAGACACTGGGAGGATAGACGGTAGAGACACTGGGAGGATAGACGGTAGAGACACTGGGAGGATAGATGGTAGACACTGGGAGGATAGACAGTAGAGACACTGGGAGGTTTTAATCAAGAAAGATAGCTTAGAAGTACAAACGTGAAAAATTATAAGCAAAAAACTCCTAAAATTACCAATTTTAATTTTTATATACGTCTTAAAAGGGAATATCCCAACATTAATTTATAATATTGCCAAAAAAGTACAGGGGAGGGGCCTGACCCTTAATTCACCCTATAGATTGCCCCTTCCTTGCCGCGGAGGTCGGCGCCCTAAAGGCCTGCGCAATTGGCGCCCCCGCTCAACGAAGACTATCCCTCCGGGCCCTAATTGACCCTAACAAATTAGGTGATAGTACTACGAGGATTGATTTACAATATTTGAACCAACAATAATGACACAAATATGCATAAAAATAGATACACTGTCACCAATATGATTAGACCAGAAACAGTGATGGGGTGCAATGACCCAGAGGAAAACCATTCAAAGATGAACTAGTGGTTCAAAACCAAAAAACCGCCCGACGCGTTTCCCCTCATCCATATGAGGTTCTTCAGGGGTGGAAAATTTAGTCAGTTCAAAATTACCACAATAGAAAATCAAATGTTGGTAGTCCTGTTTCACACTGAGAACCAATTGCCCCCACAAAAACATACACCGTCCCAACAAACATGAGATAGACCTGTCGACTCACACCTGTCAGGTTAAAGAGTCCACCAGGATGTTCAATTGCATATATAATGCTGGGACAGGGAGCAAAAAACAACAACAATAGTTCAAATATACAGCATTAAATACTTAGCTTAAGCCTCAGTGTGTAATAGATAAGGACAATCTCCACTGGACTCCCTAGATAAAGAGCAGGTCCATTATCCCCATATCAGCAGCAAATATGTTCCTCTGTTTGCCATCCTCTGGTCTAGAGGCAACCACAGTGCTATGATGCAAATTGAATTTGGGGATAATGGACCTGCTCTTTATCTAGGGAGTCCAGTGGAGATTGTCCTTATCTATTACACACTGAGGCTTAAGCTAAGTATTTAATGCTGTATATTTGAACTATTGTTGTTGTTTTTTGCTCCCTGTCCCAGCATTATATATGCAATTGAACATCCTGGTGGACTCTTTAACCTGACAGGTGTGAGTCGACAGGTCTATCTCATGTTTGTTGGGACGGTGTATGTTTTTGTGGGGGCAATTGGTTCTCAGTGTGAAACAGGACTACCAACATTTGATTTTCTATTGTGGTAATTTTGAACTGACTAAATTTTCCACCCCTGAAGAACCTCATATGGATGAGGGGAAACGCGTCGGGCGGTTTTTTGGTTTTGAACCACTAGTTCATCTTTGAATGGTTTTCCTCTGGGTCATTGCACCCCATCACTGTTTCTGGTCTAATCATATTGGTGACAGTGTATCTATTTTTATGCATATTTGTGTCATTATTGTTGGTTCAAATATTGTAAATCAATCCTCGTAGTACTATCACCTAATTTGTTAGGGTCAATTAGGGCCCGGAGGGATAGTCTTCGTTGAGCGGGGGCGCCAATTGCGCAGGCCTTTAGGGCGCCGACCTCCGCGGCAAGGAAGGGGCAATCTATAGGGTGAATTAAGGGTCAGGCCCCTCCCCTGTACTTTTTTGGCAATATTATAAATTAATGTTGGGATATTCCCTTTTAAGACGTATATAAAAATTAAAATTGGTAATTTTAGGAGTTTTTTGCTTATAATTTTAGACACTGGGAGGATAGACATTAGAGACACGGGGAGGATAGACAGTAGAGACACTGGGAGGATAGACGGTAGAGACACTGGGAGGATAGACGGTAGAGACACTGGGAGGATAGACGGTAGAGACACTGGGACGATAGACAGTAGAGACACTGGGACGATAGACAGTAGAGACACTGGGAGGATAGACAGTAGAGACACTGGGAGGATAGACAGTAGAGACACTGGGATAATGGATGATCGAGACACTGGGAGGATTGACAGTAGAGACACTGGGAGGATAGACAGTAGAGTCACTGGGAGGATAGACAGTAGAGACACTGGGAGGATTGACAGTAGAGACACTGGGAGGATAGACAGTAGAGACACTGGGAGGATAGACTGTAGAGACACTGGGAGGATAGACAGTAGAGACACTGGGAGGATTGACAGTAGAGACACTGGGAGGATAGACAGTAGAGACACTGGGAGGATAGACAGTAGAGACACTGGGAGGATTGACAGTAGAGACATTGGGAGGATAGACAGTAGAGACACTGGGAGGATAGACAGTACAGACACTGGGAGGATAGACGGTAGAGACACTGGGAGGATAGACGGTAGAGACACTGGGAGGATAGACGGTAGAGACACTGGGAGGATGGACAGTAGAGACACTGGGAGGATAGACAGTAGAGACACTGGGAGGATAGACAGTAGAGACACTGGGAGGATAGACAGTAGAGACACTGGGAGGATTGACAGTAGAGACACTGGGAGGATTGACAGTAGAGACACTGGGAGGATTGACAGTAGAGACACTGGGAGGATAGACATTAGAGACACTGGGAGGATAGACGGTAGAGACACTGGGAGGATAGACGCTAGAGACACTGGGAGGATAGACGGTAGAGACACTGGGAGGATAGACAGTAGAGACACTAGGAGGATAGACGGTAGAGACACTGGGAGGATAGACGGTATAGACACTGGGAGGATAGACAGTAGAGACACTGGGAGGATTGACAGTAGAGACACTGGGAGGATTGACAGTAGAGACACTGGGAGGATAGACAGTAGAGACACTGGAAGGATAGACAGTAGAGACACTGGGAGGATAGACAGTAGAGACACTGGGATAATGGATGATCGAGACACTGGGAGGATGGACAGTAGAGACACTGGGACGATTGACTGTAGAGACTTGGAGGATAGACAGTAGAGACACTGGGAGGATAGACGGTAGAGACACTGGGAGGATAGACGGTAGAGACACTGGGAGGATAGACGGTAGAGACACTGGGAGGATAGACGGTAGAGACACTGGGAGGATAAACAGTAGAGACACTGGGAGGATAGACATTAGAGACACTGGGAGGATAGACGGTAGAGACACTGGGAGGATAGACAGTAGAGACACTGGGAGGATAGACAGTAGAGACACGGGGAGGATTGACAGTAGAGGCACTGGGAGGATAGACAGTAGAGACACTGGGAGGATAGACAGTAGAGACACTGGGAGGATAGACAGTAGAGACACTGGGAGGATTGACAGTAGAGACACTGGGAGGATAGACATTAAAGACACTGGGAGGATAGACAGTAGAGACACTGGGAGGATAGACAGTAGAGACACTGGGAGGATAGACAGTAGAGACACTGGGAGGATAGACAGTAGAGACACTGGGAGGATTGACAGTAGAGACACTGGGAGGATTGACAGTAGAGACACTGGGAGGATTGACAGTAGAGACACTGGGAGGATTGACAGTAGAGACACTGGGAGGATAGACAGTAGAGACACTGGGATAATGGATGATCGAGACACTGGGAGGATTGACAGTAGAGACACTGGGAGGATAGACAGTAGAGTCACTGGGAGGATTGACAGTAGAGACACTGGGAGGATTGACAGTAGAGACACTGGGAGGATTGACAGTAGAGACACTGGGAGGATTGACAGTAGAGACACTGGGAGGATTGACAGTAGAGACACTGGGAGGATTGACAGTAGAGACACTGGGAGGATAGACAGTAGAGACACTGGGATAATGGATGATCGAGACACTGGGAGGATTGACAGTAGAGACACTGGGAGGATAGACAGTAGAGTCACTGGGAGGATAGACAGTAGAGACACTGGGAGGATTGACAGTAGAGACACTGGGAGGATTGACAGTAGAGACACTGGGAGGATTGACAGTAAAGACACTGGGAGGATAGACATTAGAGACACTGGGAGGATAGACAGTAGAGACACTGGGAGGATAGACAGTAGAGACACTGGGAGGATAGACAGTAGAGACACTGGGAGGATAGACAGTAGAGACACTGGGAGGATTGACAGTAGAGACACTGGGAGGATAGACAGTAGAGACACTGGGATAATGGATGATCGAGACACTGGGAGGATGGACGGTAGAGACACTGGGAGGATTGACTGTAGAGACTTGGAGGATAGACAGTAGAGACACTGGGAAGACAGACAGCAGAGACACTGGGAGGATAGATGGTAGAGACACTGGGATGGTATAATGGATGATCGAGACACTACGGAGAGTGACAGTAGAGACACTAGGATGATGGACAGTAGAGATGCTGGAAGGTTTTAGGGTAAAGTCATTTGGAAGATAAGCCACAGTGACACTGGTGAAATAGATGGTAAATACATGGAGCAAGTAAAGACACTCAAAAGATAAAGCCTAAAAACACTGGAAAGGTAAATAGTTTAGAGTAAGTGTAGTTTTTGTTTTTACATTTAAAGGGAACCTTTCAGCAGTAGTGATGGGCGGGCTCACAGATAACCACGACTGGCAAACCTAACCGGATTAAAAAAAAATCCAGTCCCCATATAAGTCTAAGGGGACCAGAATGCGATTATTAAAAATGATGGTAGAAGTGATAGGAGCACGTGGGCTATGCTTACCGAGGCACAGCTGTAACTGCTTCATTCACTTCCTGCGCCACACTACTTTCCCCACCCACCGGTGTCTGAGATTTATTGCAGTCAGACGCACCCCCACACTGAGTGTCAGTGTATCAGCTGACTGCTTCCAATCACAGGCGCTGTGTGCGTCTATCGTGGTATAAAAATAAATAAATAAAATGTTTGGGGTAGGGTCCTCCATATTATGATACCTATCACAGATAAAGCCCATGGCTACACGATGCAGCCCCCAGCCATGCACTTATCTTGGCTGTGTATCAAAATAAGAGGAACGCCATATGGCCTTTTCTTCATCATTCCTATGGGAGACCCAGACCATGGGTGTATAGCTTCTGCCTCCGGAGGACACACAAAGTACTACACTAAAAAGTGTAGCTCCTCCCTCTGAGCATATACACCCCCTGGATAACCAAATATAGCCAGTTCAATGATTTGTGTTCAGGAGGCACACATCCACACATGCATTCTCATGTTTTTCATTTTTGGAAAGATTTGGAAGAAAAGCGGGTCCAAGCCTTGACCCCCGGCATGTCCCTTCTCACCCCACTGTGTCGGCGGTGTTGTTAAGGTTGATTTCAGGGCTGGAGCCTTACATGCCGTGCTCCTTCACCATCCCTCGGGCTCTGGCTTGAAGTGGGAGCCAGCACGGTTCTCACTGCCTTGCAGGAGACCGATCTCCATCCGCAGCCCCTTCAGGATCCTGCCGGACAGAGCACTCATCCCTCAGGGACCTGGCCCTGCGTCTCACAAGCTAAGTATCTGAGACGCTATTGTCGGAGGGTCCCTTGTACTTTATTGTGGGGGAGAGTGTGCTGTTTAACTTTTGTGACATTTCCGGCCGGTTCTCTGGTTTTCACCTGAGAACCGCGCCGAGGGTGCCTGCGCGCCGGCCGCATTGTTAAATTTAGGCCCCGGCTTCGCCTGAGGCCTAGTTTCGTTTTCTCTGCCCCTGCATGTCAGTCATGCAGAGGGACAGAGCGGCTCCGCCCACCGGCCGTTCGGCACAGGGGAGGGACACTCCTCTCTGAGGAAATGTTTCCCTCCCCTGTATATCTCCTTGGCCCTCCGGATCCCGCTCTTAGAGTAGGCCCCGCCCCCTCTCCTCGCTCCGGCGCCATTTTATCAGCGTTCCCACACCGATCGGCGCTGGCTGCAGCATCTCTCTGGGGGTCCGGGCTGTGGGATCTGGAGGGCACACAAACGGTCTGGTAAGCCACAACCTCCGGTTGTGGACCTGCTTATACATTCTCTGGGGGTCATTCTGGCTCAGAGCCCCCACTTCAGCAGCATGTCTCACACTAGGAGCAAGGCTGCAAGGCTGTACTCAATATGCACTGCATGTAAGCTGGTACTGCCTGAACCGAGCACATATCCACATTGTGATGCCTGCTCTAACATGGTGGTGCCTCAGCCTGGAGTCTCCCCAGTGGTCGCTCCGGCCCCGGTGGCTGAACCCCCGGCTTGGGTGGAATCCTTCTCTAAGTCTATCTCCCAGTCCTTTGCCGACTCCATGGGAGAATTGTCCCGGACTCTGCTGAGCATGCATCAGCCCCCTTCTCAGGGCGCCTCTGCTGCTACGGCTCGCTCTGCAGAGCTCACAGAGGACTCTTCATCTGGTCTCAGACCCCGTCCTCCTAAAAGGAGACGCAGGGTCCCCTCTCCTTCCTCGTCCCGCGGCTCTGATTCACGAGCTGACTCGCAGGACGAGGAGGATGCCGTTACTGGGGGCTCGGACGCTACCTCCATGTGCCCCATTGATCTGACCGAGGGCGACACAGATGTTAGTGATTTGATTGCGTCCATTAATTCTGTACTGGACCTCAATCCGCCAGTATGAGAGGAGCAACCCTCTCTGGCAGAAAAGCACCAGTTTACCTTGCCTAAGAGAACAAGGAGTGTGTTCTTTAACCACTCCAGTTTTCAGGCCACTGTGACCAAGCCCAGGGCCTGTCCTGACAAACGCTTCCCAAAGCGTGGGTCTGATGACCGTTTTCCTTTTCCACCAGAGGTGGTCAAGGAGTGGGCTCATTCACCAAAGGTAGACCCTCCGGTGTCTAGACTCTCAGCCCGGACAGTTGTATCAGTGGCTGATGGCACCTCACTTAAGGATCCCACTGACCGCCAGGTTGACCTTCTGGCCAAATCTGTATATGAGGCGGCAGGGGCCTCGTTCTCCCCATCTTTTGCAGCAGTGTGGGCTCTCAAGGCCATCTCTGCTTCTCTAGAGGAGATGCATTCCCTCACCAGGGACTCTATGCCTGAAATGGTTGCCTTAACTTCCCAGGCTTCAGCCTTTTCATCCTACGCCATGTCTGCCATGCTGGAGGCTTCTCACCGCACTGCGGTGGCTTCGGCTAATTCCCTCGCTATCCGCAGGATCTTGTGGCTTCGTGAGTGGAAGGCAGACGCTTCTTCAAAGAAGTACCTTGCTGAGCTCCCATTTGCTGGGTCCAGGCTGTTCGGTGAACAACTGGATGAGATTATTAAGGAAGCTACTGGCGGGAAGAGTACTTCCTTGCCACAGACTAAAACCAGGAAGCCTGTCCAGGGCAGGAACCAGTCGAGGTTTCGTTCCTTTCGTTCCTCCAACTGGTCGTTCTCTAAGCCCTCGGCCTCGTCCACTAACTCAGCCAAGGACCAAAAGCCCAACTGGCGCACGAAGCCGCGTCCTCAAAAGTCCGCAGGAGCGGCTGCCACCAAGGCAGCCTCCTCTTGACTATCTGGCCGCGCCAGCAACGTCATTGGTCGGTGGCAGGCTCTCCCACTTTGGCGACGTGTGGTTTCAACACGTCTCCGATCAGTGGGTGCGGGATATCATCTCCCACGGCTACAGGATAGAATTCTCTTCCAGCCCGCCAAACAGATTTTTTCTGTCAACTCCCCCCTGCTCCAAGGCCGCCGCCTTCTCTCAGGCCGTGGCATCCTTGCAGGCCAGCGGAGTAATTGTACCGGTTCCCGCCCGGGAACGGTTCAGAGGTTTCTACTCAAATCTCTTCCTAGTCCCCAAAAAGGACGGTTCCTTCCGGCCCATCCTGGATCTCAAGCTTCTCAACAAGCATGTTCAGGTGCGGCATTTTCGCATGGAGTCTCTGCGATCAGTCATTGCCTCAATGACCCAAGGAGATTTCCTAGCATCCATCGACATCAGAGATGCCTATCTGCATGTGCCAATTGCAGTTTCACACCAGCGTTGGCTACGTTTTGCAATCGGAGAGGAACATTTCCAATTCGTGGCTCTCCCCTTCAGGTTAGCCACGGCCCCTCGAGTTTTCACCAAGGTCATGGCTGCAGTGGTTGCGGTTCTGCACCTCCAGGGGTTGGCAGTGATTCCTTATCTGGACGACCTTCTAGTCAAGGCTTCATCCAGTGCAGACTGTCAGCGGAGTGTCTCGCTCACTCTCGCCACTCTAGTTCAATTCGGGTGGCTTGTCAATCTGCCCAAGTCCACTCTGACCCCGACCCAGAAACTTACGTACCTAGGGATGCAATTCGAGACTCTGCCGGCACTGGTCAAGCTGCCCTTAGTCAAACAGCAGTCCCTCCATCTGGCGGTGCGCTCTCTACTGAGGCCCCGCCGTCATTCCATCAGGCACCTAATGCAGGTGCTGGGTCAGATGGTGGCGTCAATGGAAGCGGTTCCCTTTGCCCAGTTCCATCTGCGTCCTCTGCAGCTGGACATTCTCCGCTGTTGGGACAGGCGGACTTCTTCCATGCACAGGTTAGTGGCTCTGTCGCCACAGACCAGGGGCTCTCTTCAGTGTTGGCTTCGGCCCCTCTCTCTGTCTCAGGGACGCTCCTTCCTGGCCCCGTCCTGGGTGATTCTCACCACGGATGCCAGTCTATCCGGCTGGGGAGCAGTATATCTCCGCCACAGAGCGCAGGGCACTTGGACTCCGTCCGAATCAGCCCTCTCGATCAATGTGCTGGAAATCAGAGCGGTGCTTCTAGCTCTTGTAGCCTTTCACCACCTGTTGGCGGGAAAGCACATTTGAGTCCAGTCAGACAACGCGACAGCGGTTGCCTACATCAATCACCAGGGCGGGACTCGCAGCCGCCTGGCAATGTTGGAGGTTCAACGCATCCTTCAGTGGACGGAGGACTCCAAGTCCACCATATCCGCAGTCCACATCCCAGGCGTAGATAAGTGGGAGGCAGATTATCTCAGCCGTCAAACCGTGGACAGCGGCGAGTGGGCTCTGCATCCGGCAGTGTTTCGATCAATCTGCCACAAGTGGGGCACTCCGGAAGTGGACCTGATGGCATCCCGGCACAACAACAAGGTCCCGGTTTACGTGGCTCGCTCCCACGATCCTCAGGCCTTTGCAGCGGACGCGCTGGTTCAAGATTGGTCCCAGTTTTGTCTGTCTTACGTGTTTCCCCCTCTAGCTCTCTTGCCCAGAGTCCTGCGCAAGATCAGAATGGAGGGCCGTCGGGTCATCCTCATTGCTCCGGACTGGCCCAGGCGAGCTTGGTACCCAGACCTGCTCCATCTGTCCGTAGAGGTGCCGTGGCATCTCCCGGACCGCCCAGACCTTCTCTCACAAGGTCCGTTTTTCCGCCAGAATTCTGCGGCTCTCAGATTGACGGCGTGGCTCTTGAGTCCTGGATCTTGACGACTTCTGGCATTCCTCCTGAAGTCATCTCCACTATGACTCGGGCTCGGAAGTCTTCCTCGGCAAAAATTTATCACAGGACTTGGAGAATTTTCCTGTCCTGGTGTCGTTCTTCCGGCCATGCTCCTTGGCCTTTTTCATTGCCGACCATCCTGTCCTTTCTACAGTCCGGTCTGCAGCTAGGACTATCCCTCAATTCCCTCAAGGGACAGGTCTCGGCTCTGTCAGTGTTGTTCCAGCGGCGTATCGCCCGGCTGGCTCAGGTGCGCACTTTTATGCAGGGCGCATCTCACATCATTCCGCCTTATTGGCGGCCTTTGGATCCCTGGGACCTTAATCTGGTCCTCACGGCTTTGCAGAAACCCCCCTTTGAGCCTCTTAGGGAGGTTTCTTTGTTTCGTCTTTCACAGAAAGTGGTCTTTCTAGTGGCCATAACTTCCCTCAGGAGAGTCTCTGATTTAGCTGCGCTCTCTTCGGAGTCACCTTTTTTGGTTTTTCATCAAGACAAGGTGGTTCTCCGTCCGACTCCGGACTTTCTCCCTAAGGTGGTATCTCCTTTCCACCTTAACCAGGACATTTCCTTGCCTTCCTTATGTCCGGCTCCTGTTCATCGCTTTGAAAAAGCGTTGCATACTCTAGATCTGGTGCGGGCGCTCCGGATCTACGTTTCATGCACCGCTGTTCTTAGGCGGTGCACCTCTCTTTTTGTGCTGACCACAGGTCGGCGCAAGGGCCTCTTGGCTTCTAAACCGACCCTAGCTCGTTGGATTAGGTCGGCAATTTCTGATGCCTACCAGTGTTCTCAAGTGCCTCCCCCGCCGGGGATCAAGGCACACTCGACCAGAGCTGTCGGTGCCTCTTGGGCTTTCAGGCACCAGGCTACGGCTCAGCAGGTCTGTCAGGCTGCCACTTGGTCTAGTCTGCACACCTTTTCGAAGCACTACCAAGTGCATGCTCATGCTTCGGCAGATGCGAGCTTGGGCAGACGCATCCTTCAGGCGGCTGTCGCCCATTTGTGAAGTTAGGTTTCGCCTACTTCTCAGTTTTCCGTTTATTTCCCACCCATGGACTGCTTTGAGACGTCCCATGGTCTGGGTCTCCCATAGGAACGATAAAGAAAAAGAGAATTTTGTTTACTTACCGTAAATTCTTTTTCTTATAGTTCCGTAATGGGAGACCCAGCACCCTCCCTGTTGCCTGTTGGCAGTTTCTTGTTCCGCGTGTTATCACCGGCTGTTGTTGTAGACAGAGGCTCCGGTTGTTCCGGTTTTTGCTCTATCTCTACTTGTGGGTGGCTATTCTCCTTCAGCTTTTGCACTAAACTGGCTATATTTGGTTATCCAGGGGGTGTATATGCTCAGAGGGAGGAGCTACACTTTTTAGTGTAGTACTTTGTGTGTCCTCCGGAGGCAGAAGCTATACACCCATGGTCTGGGTCTCCCATTACGGAACTATAAGAAAAAGAATTTACGGTAAGTAAACAAAATTCTCTTTTTTTGTAGTTATTTAAATAAATAATTTTTAAAAACTGGTTTGAAGTCCCCCCAATCTTGATACCCAGCCATGATAAAGCCTGACAGCTGGGGGCTGGTATTCTCAGGCTGGGGAGAACAATGCTTATTGGGTGCCCCCATTCTAAAAATAGCAGCCTGCAGCCACCCAGGATTGCCGCATCCATTAGATGTGACAATCCTGGTACTTTACCCAGCTCTTCCCAATTGGCCTGGTGCAGTGGCAATCATGGTAATAAGGGGTTAATCGCAGCTCACAGCTGCCACTAAGCCCTAGATTAGTAATGGAAGGCATCTATGAGACCCAAATGCTAATCTGTAAGTGAAAGTAAATAAACACAAACACCGAAGAAATCCTTTATTTGGAATAAGATACAAAAAAAACACTTTCATCACTTTATTAACCCCAAAACACCCCTGCAGGTCCGACGTAATCCACACGAGGTCCCACGACAATTCCTGCTCTGCTACATCTGAAATCAGAGCACGTAATTGTGGTACATGACTGCCCCCTGTGGACTTCAGGCAGAGATTGAACCTCAGCAATCACCGGTGACGTCACTCAGGTAAGCTGCGGGCACAGCTGGAGGTTCCCATGGCCCGCCACCTGTGACCGCAGCTAACCTGACCTCAGGTGATCTCAATAAAGTCAGTGACCGAACCTCAGGTGAGGTCAAATTACCTGCGGCCACAGGTGAAGGGCCGTGGGGACCTCCAGCTGTACCCGCAACTTACCTTAGTGATGTCACCGCTGATCGCTGATACTCAATCTCTCCCTGAAGTCCACAGAGGGCAGTCATATTCCATAATCACGCGCTCTGACTTCAGATGTAGCAGAGCTGGAATTGTAACGGGACTTTGTGTGCATTACTTTGAACCTAAAGGGGTGTTTTGGGCGTTAATAAAGTGATGAAAGAGGGTGTTTTTTTATTTTATTCAAAGGATGTTTTGGTGTTTGTGTTTATTTCCTTTCACTTACAGATTATTAATGGTAGGGGGGCCTCATAGACGCCTCCCATTATTAATTTAGGGCTTAGTGGCAGCTGTGAGCAGTGATTAACCACTTATTAACCCAATTTCCCCTGCACCAGGGCAATCGGGAAGATTCGGGTAAAGTTTCGGGATCGTAGCATCTACTGGATGCGACAATTCTGAGCGGCTGCAGGCTGTTGTTTTTTGCCTGGGGGGAGCATAATAACAATGCGTCTCCCAAGCCTGAGAATACCAGCCCCCAGCTGTTGTGCTTTATCATGGTTTGGTATCATAATTGGAGGGGACCACACGCTGTTTTTTAAATTATTTATTTAAATTTAAAAAAAAGACGCATGTGGTTCCTCTTAGTTTGATACACAGCCAAGATAAGCGCATGGCTGGGGGCTGCAGCCGATAGCCATATGCTTTATCTTTGCTGGGTATCATAATATGGGGGAACCAATTTTTTATTTATTTCTCTATTTTTACTGTACGATAGTGACCTGCAGACCAGTCCTGTGATTGGTTTCAGGCAGACGCTGTCACACAGGCTGGGGGCGCGTCTGACTGCAGCCAATCACAGACGCCGATGGGCGGGGAAAGCAGTGCATATGCAGTGAAGGTAATGAGTGACCCCGGAAGTGAATGAGTAGCTGCAGAGCAGTTACAGTCCCGCTAGAGACTTCGTAAGTATAGCTCCGCTTGCTTTATTATTTGTTTCTTTATTTTTCCTTTATTTTTTTTTTTATTACCCGAGTGCCAGATCTGGATCTTTAGCCAAAATTCCCTGAGAACTCTGGGTCCGGACTCAGCACTTTGGTACATTTAAGACTGCACGGATCTGGACTTTTACAGTCTGGGTCCGCCCATCACTAGTCATCAGGTTTTCCCCATATAGAGGGCGGCGACCACCGGTAAGCCCTCATATACAGCATTCTAGAATGCCCTGGTGACAGATTCCCTTTAACTTTATCTTTTTGGTAATTACCACTTTATCTAATACTAGCTGTACTACCCGGCTTCGCCTGGGTTAATAACTGCTGTTAACAAAATAGAATGTATTAACAAAAATGTATTCTGCACACAAACACCACAAAACAAATAGATATAAATGTAATTATAATGTCTGTCTCCCCCTCTGTATATATCTCTCTGTCTCTCTCTCTCTCTCTCTCTCTATCTCTTTGTCTGTCTGTCTCTTTCCCTGTCTGTCTCTGACTGTCTCTGTCTCTTTCTCCGTCTGTCTCAATCTCTTTCCCTGTCTGTCTATCTCTGTCACTTTCCCGGTCTGTCTCTTTCCTTGTCTGTCTCTTTCCCTCTCTTTCCCTGTCTGTCTCTTTCCCTCTCTTTCCCTGTCTGTCTCTTTCCCTCTTTCCCTCTGTCTCTTTCCCTGTGTCTGTCTCTTTGTCTGTCTCTTTACCTGTCTTTGTCTGTCTCTTACCCTGTCTGTCTCTCTCCCTTTCTTTCCCTGTCTGTCTGTTTCCCTGTGTCTGTGTCTGTCTCTTTGTCTGTTTCTTTACCTGTCTGTCTCTGTCTCTCAACCTGCCTCTCTCTTTCCCTCTCTTTCCCTGTCTGTCTCTTTCCCTGTCAGTCTGTCTCTTTGTCTGTGTCTTTCTCTTTGTGTCTGTCTCTTACCCTGTCTATGTCTGTTTCTTACCCTGTCTGTGTCTGTGTCTTTCCCTGTCTGTGTCTGTCTCTTTCCCTGGCTGCATTGTGACACACCAACATTCCATTTAAGGGCGTGGCTGCGCATTCTTCTGAAGTTCTGGCTGCACTGTGGCTCCCAGCTCCATTCGCTTTAATGGAGGCAGGTTTTTTGGCGAATAACTGTAGAGCGCGGGGTTACAATTTCCCCTCAAAACATAGCCTATGACACTCTCGGGGTCCAGACGTGTGAGTGTGCAAAATTTTGTGGCTGTAGCTGCGACGGTGAAGATGCCAATCCCGGAGATACACACACACACACACACACACACACACACACACATTCAGCTTTATATATTAGATATTGAGGCACATTTGATATTGGAATCCACTATAATGTTGGTGTCTATGCCTGCTGCACATTTATTGTTTTTTTTTTTAACCTTGCTGAACAAGGAGATGGGGATTTGTCCGAAACAGATGTGATTTTGCCAAATTTTTCATGGACCACTGTGATGGACTTGACGTATTTAATGTAATTCTGTAATTCAGATGTTAGAAGCGCCGCACTGAACGTAATTATCAGTTCCTTTTGTGGCGCCCTGTTGTGGTATTTTATATGGCAACGATAAATGACGTCTTTTATTTGAGAACCTAGTTTTAATATCACATCCTCATTACACGGATTTTTTTTGCCATTGATTATTTCCCCTGGGACTCGGTGTTTTTTTCTTTTCTCTTTGTGGCGATTGTCATCCGTTATTTAGTGTCATGTACGCAGCTTATACTTGCAGCTGTTGATTATTGCATTTCGCAGATTTTGTGATGTCAGGTTGACGTGATAATTGAATTATGGGAAATGTAGTAATGGAAACACTGACTTTAATTTCCTTACCTTGCTGCATTTCTAACTCATTTCTGTATTGTAATTCTGAATATTTGCCTGTAGAGGGCAGCAGATCTCCTAACAATACTAATAGGCTAGGCTGCAGCAATGCACATTTTTACATAGAGAAGTAGAGGCTGTACAAGTAAGTGTGTGTTCCCCAATTAAAATGAAACCATTTTTGTAGAAATCTGATGTCACAATCATAAGATATATCACATAAAAGTCATATGTAAATTATAGCGGCGTATCAAGCAATCTAAGTCAACAGTCCTACTTCACCACCATCTTTCCAACAATCCAAAAAAGCTCTTCAACACCTTTCACTCCCTCCTCAGTCCCAAAGTCCAGACCCCTATCACAGACCTTCATGCTGAAGATCTGGCCTCGTATTTCACAGACAAAATAGAAAACATCTGCCGAGACATCAGCTCCCAGACACCGAGCGTCGGGATTCCCGTCCAGCTCAATGTCCACATTTGACCCAGTCACAGAAGAAGTCTCCCGGCTCCTCTCTTCTTCTCATGCTACCACTTGCCCTACTGATCCCTTCCCCTCACATCTACTCCAGTCCCTCTCTCCGGTTGTCACCACTCACCTAACTAAAATCTTCTCTCTCTCTTCTGGTATCTTCCCCTGCTCCCTCAAACACTCTATCATTATTCCATTATTAAAAAAAATCCTTTCTCGACCCATCCTACAACTACAGACCAGTCTCCAATCTCCCCTTCATCTCCAAACTCTTGGAGCGCCTGGTCTACTCTCGTCTCACCCACTACCTCTCCACTCTCTCTTCTAGATCCTTTACAGTCTGGCTTCCGCCCTTTACACTCAACAGAAACTGCCCTTGTCAAAGTGACCAATGACCTATTGACAGCAAAACGTAACAGTGACCACTCTCTGCTTATTCTTCTTGACCTTTCTGCCGCCTTCGACACTGTTGACCACCATCTCCTTCTCTCTATGCTCCATTCTATCGGTCTAAAGGACACGGTGCTCTCCTGGTTCTCGTCCTATCTTTCTGGCCGCTCATTCAGTGTATCATTTTCTGGCTCCACATCTTCTCCTCTTCCTCTCATTGTTGGGGTTCCTCAAGGTTCAGTCCTCGGCCCTCTTCTTTTCTCCCTCTACACTGCCCCAATTGGACAGACCATCAGCAGATTTGGCTTCCAGTACCATCTTTATGCTGATGACACCCAGCTATACACCTCATCCCCTGAGCTCACCCCCGCTGTACTACAGAACACAAGTGACTGTCTGTCCGCAATGTCCAACATCATGTCTGCTCTCTATCTGAAACGTAACCTTTCCAAAACTGAACTACTGTTCCCTCCGTCTTTCAACCTTCCCAAACCTGACATCTCCCTCTCTGTGTGTGGCACCATGATAAGTCCTAGGCAGCAGGCCCGCTGTCTGGGTGCTATACTTGACACTGATCTCTCCGTCACTTCCTATATACAATCTCTTGCCCGCTCCTGTCGCTTACACCTCAAGAACATCTCTAGAATCCACCCCCTTTTCACCATGGAAACTTCAAAACCCCTCACTGTGGCCCTGATCCACTCCCGCCTTGACTACTGTAACTCTATTAATTGGCCTCCCCCTAACTAGACTCTCTCCTCTACAGTCCATCCTTAATGAAGCAGCCAGGGTCACCTATCTGGCTAACCGCTACTCGGATGCCTCTGCTCTGTGCCAGTCATTGCACTGGCTGCCCATATATCACAGGATCCAATTCAAACTGCTTGTTCTCACCCACAAAGCTCTCCACAGTGCAGCATCCCCTAAATCTCCACCCTCCTCTCTATCACCACAAAGCTCTCCACAGTGCGGCACCCCCCCTACATCTCAACCCTCCTGTCTATCACCACAAAGCTCTCCACAGTGCGGCACCCCCTACATCTCCACCCTCCTCTCTGTCTATCACCACAAAGCTCTCCACAGTGCAGCACCCCCCTACATCTCCACCCTCATCTCTGTCTATCACCACAAAGCTCTCCACAGTGCGGCACCCCCTACATCTCCACCCTCCTCTCTGTCTATCACCACAAAGCTCTCCACAGTGCGGCACCCCCCTACATCTCCACCCTCCTCTCTGTCACCACAAAGCTCTCCACAGTGCGGCACCCCCCTACATCTCCACCCTCCTCTCTGTCTATCACCACAAAGCTCTCCACAGTGCGGCACCCCCTACATCTCCACCCTCCTCTCTGTCTATCACCACAAAGCTCTCCACAGTGCGGCACCCCCATACATCTCCACCCTCCTCTCTATCACCACAAAGCTCTCCACAGTGCAGCACCCCCCTACATCTCCACCCTCCTCTCTGTCTATCACCACAAAGCTCTCCACAGTGCAGCACCCCCTACATCTCCACCCTCCTCTCTATCACCACAAAGCTCTCCACAGTGCGGCACCCCCCTACATCTCCACCCTCCTGTCTATCACCACAAAGCTCTCCACAGTGCGGCACCCCCCCTACATCTCCACCCTCCTCTCTATCACCACAAAGCTCTCCACAGTGCGGCAACCCCTACATCTCCACCCTCCTCTCTGTCTATCACCACAAAGCTCTCCACAGTGCTGCACCCCCCTACATCTCCACCCTCCTCTCTGTCTATCACCACAAAGCTCTCCACAGTGCGGCACCCCCCTACATCTCCACCCTCATCTCTGTCTATCACCACAAAGCTCTCCACAGTGCGGCACCCCCCTACATCTCCACCCTCCTCTCTGTCACCACAAAGCTCTCCACAGTGCAGCACCCCCTACATCTCCACCCTCCTCTCTGTCACCACAAAGCTCTCCACAGTGCGGCACCCCCTACATCTCCACCCTCCTCTCTGTCTATCACCACAAAGCTCTCCACAGTGCAGCACCCCCCTACATCTCCACCCTCATCTCTGTCTATCACCACAAAGCTCTCCACAGTGCGGCACCCCCCTACATCTCCACCCTCCTCTCTATCACCACAAAGCTCTCCACAGTGCGGCACCCTCTACATCTCCACCCTCCTCTCTATCACCACAAAGCTCTCCACAGTGCGGCACCCCCTTACATCTCCACCCTCCTCTCTATCACCACAAAGCTCTCCACAGTGCGGCACCCCCTTACATCTCCACCCTCCTCTCTATCACCACAAAGCTCTCCACAGTGCTGCACCCCCCTACATCTCCACCCTCCTCTCTGTCTATCACCACAAAGCTCTCCACAGTGCGGCACCCCCCTACATCTCCACCCTCATCTCCGTCACCACAAAGCTCTCCACAGTGCGGCACCCCCTACATCTCCACCCTCCTCTCTGTCTATCACCACAAAGCTCTCCACAGTGCAGCACCCCCCTACATCTCCACCCTCATCTCTTTCTATCACCACAAAGCTCTCCACAGTGCGGCACCCCCCTACATCTCCACCCTCCTCTCTATCACCACAAAGCTCTCCACAGTGCGGCACCCTCTACATCTCCACCCTCCTCTCTATCACCACAAAGCTCTCCACAGTGCGGCACCCCCCTACATCTCCACCCTCCTCTCTATCACCACAAAGCTCTCCACAGTGCGGCACCCTCTACATCTCCACCCTCCTCTCTATCACCACAAAGCTCTCCACAGTGCGGCACCCCCCTACATCTCCACCCTCCTCTCTATCACCACAAAGCTCTCCACAGTGCTGCACCCCCCTACATCTCCACCCTCCTCTATAGCTATCACCACAAAGCTCTCCACAGTGCGGCACCCCCCTACATCTCCACCCTCCTCTCTATCACCACAAAGCTCTCCACAGTGCGGCCCCCCCCTACATCTCCACCCTTCTCTCTATCACCACAAAGCTCTCCACAGTGCGGCCCCCCCCTACATCTCCACCCTCCTCTCTGTCTATCACCACAAAGCTCTCCACAGTGCGGCACCCCCTACATCTCCACCCTCCTCTCTATCACCACAAAGCTTTCCACAGTGCGGCCCCCCCTACATCTCCACCCTCCTCTCTGTCTATCACCACAAAGCTCTCCACAGTGCGGCAACCCCTACATCTCCACCCTCCTCTCTGTCTATCACCACAAAGCTCTCCACAGTGCAGCACCCCCTACATCTCCACCCTCCTCTCTGTCTATCACCACAAAGCTCTCCACAATGCAGCACCCCCTACATCTCCACCCTCCTCTCTGTCTATCACCACAAAGCTCTCCACAGTGCGGCACCCCCATACATCTCCACCCTCCTCTCTGTCTATCACCACAAAGCTCTCCACAGTGCAGCACCCCCTACATCTCCATCCTCCTCTCTGTCCATCACCACAAAGCTCTCCACAGTGCAGCACCCCCTACATCTCCACCCTCCTCTCTGTCTATCACCACAAAGCTCTCCACAATGCAGCACCCCCTACATCTCCACCCTCCTCTCTGTCCATCACCACAAAGCTCTCCACAGTGCAGCACCCCCTACATCTCCACCCTCCTCTCTGTCTATCACCACAAAGCTCTCCACAGTGCGGCACCCCCTACATCTCCACCCTCCTCTCTGTCTATCACCACAAAGCTCTCCACAGTGCAGCACCCCCTACATCTCCACCCTCCTCTCTGTCTATCACCACAAAGCTCTCCACAGTGCAGCACCCCCCTACATCTCCACCCTCCTCTCTGCCTATCACCACAAAGCTCTCCACAGTGCGGCACCCCCCTACATCTCCACCCTCCTCTCTATCACCACAAAGCTCTCCACAGTGCAGCACCCCCTACATCTCCACCCTCCTCTCTGCCTATCACCACAAAGCTCTCCACAGTGCAGCACCCCCTACATCTCCACCCTCCTCTCTCACCACAAAGCTCTCCACAGTGCGGCACCCCCCTACATCTCCACCCTCCTCTCTATCACCACAAAGCTCTCCACAGTGCGGCACCCCCCTACATCTCCACCCTCCTCTCTATCACCACAAAGCTCTCCACAGTGCGGCACCCCCCTACATCTCCACCCTCCTCTCTGCCTATCACCACAAAGCTCTCCACAGTGCAGCACCCCCCTACATCTCCACCCTCCTCTCTATCACCACAAAGCTCTCCACAGTGCAGCACCCCCCTACATCTCCACCCTCCTCTCCATCACCACAAAGCTCTCCACAGTGCAGCACCCCCCTACATCTCCACCCTCCTCTCCATCACCACAAAGCTCTCCACAGTGCGGCACCCCCTACATCTCCACCCTCCTCTCTGTCTATCACCACAAAGCTCTCCACAGTGCTGCACCCCCCTACATCTCTACCCTCCTCTCTGTCTATCACCCCACCCGTTCTCTACGCTCTGCAAATGGCTTTTCACTAACATCCACACTAATTCGAACTTCCCACTCCTGAACCCAAGACTTCTCTCAAGCTGCACCAATCCTTTGGAATGCTCTACCCCAAGAAAGTAGGAAAAATCACAACTTACTCAGCTTCAGACGCTCCCTAAAAACGCATCTTTTTAGGGCGGCCTATCACACTCCCTAATCGAATTCAATTCACATAGTCCCTCCACAACTTCTCAGAACAACTCCCTATCAAACTCCACTGCACCCAAAAGCATCTCAAAGTTTTGGCTGACTGG
The DNA here is from genome assembly GCF_048569485.1 of Anomaloglossus baeobatrachus. Classification (NCBI taxonomy): domain Eukaryota; kingdom Metazoa; phylum Chordata; class Amphibia; order Anura; family Aromobatidae; genus Anomaloglossus; species Anomaloglossus baeobatrachus. Next base: position 554,029,938 of record NC_134358.1, on the reverse strand, counting down.
TTCAGGCAGCATTTATTTATTCCCCATTTCTTTGGAGTGGCTGGATTGTCGTTGTAAATAAGCACCTCCCGCCTCACCTCATTGTAGATTGTAAACTCTCACGAGCAGGGTTCTCTTTTTTGCGCTAATTATTGTATTTTCTATAACTGTTACTTGTTTGTACATGAATCTCCTGAATTGTAAAGCGCTGCGGAATATGTTGGCGCTATAGAAATAAAGATTATTATTATTATTACTACTATTATTATCACATCCCCAGTGCACTTCTATCCTCATTTGCATATGGTTTCCACTATAGATTTCTCACGACTGGCACATCTGTACAAAAAATGTAAATAATTTAAATATTTGGAGAGAAGTTATATTCTTGTACATAGGAGCAGTATTATAGTAGTTATATTCTTGTACATAGGAGCAGTATTATAGTAGTTATATTCTTGTACATAGGAGTCAGTATTATAGTAGTTATATTCTTGTACATAGGAGCAGTATTATAGTAGTTATATTCTTGTACATAGGAGGCAGTATTATAGTAGTTATATTCTTGTACATAGGGGCAGTATTATAGTAGTTATATTCTTGTACATAGGAGCAGTATTATAGTAGTTATATTCTTGTACATAGGAGTCAGTATTATAGTAGTTATATTCTTGTACATAGGAGCAGTATTATAGTAGTTATATTCTTGTACATAGGAGCAGTATTATAGTAGTTATATTCTTGTACATAGGAGCAGTATTATAGTAGTTATATTCTTGTACATAGGAGAGTATTATAGTAGTTATATTCTTGTATATAGGAAGCAGTATTATAGTAGTTATATTCTTGTACATAGGGGCAGTATTATAGTAGTTATATTCTTGTACATAGGAGCAGTATTATAGTAGTTATATTCTTGTACATAGGGGGCAGTATTATAGTAGTTATATTCTTGTACATAGGGGGCAGTATTATAGTAGTTATATTCTTGTACATAGGGGCAGTATTATAGTAGTTATAGTCTTGTACATTGGAGCAGTATTATAGTAGTTATATTCTTGTACATAGGGAGCAGTATTATAGTAGTTATATTCTTGTACATAGGGGCAGTATTATAGTAGTTATATTCTTGTACATAGGGGGTAGTATTATAGTAGTTATATTCTTGTACATAGGAGCAGTATTATAGTAGTTATATTCTTGTACATAGGGGGCAGTATTATAGTAGTTATATTCTTGTACATAGGGACAGTATTATAGTAGTTATATTCTTGTACATAGGAGCAGTATTATAGTAGTTATATTCTTGTACATAGGGGGCAGTATTATAGTAGTTATATTCTTGTACATAGGAGCGGTATTATAGTAGTTATATTCTTGTACATAGGGGCAGTATTATAGTAGTTATATTCTTGTACATAGGGGGCAGTATTATAGTAGTTATATTCTTGTACATAGGGACAGTATTATAGTAGTTATATTCTTGTACATAGGAGCAGTATTATAGTAGTTATATTCTTGTACATAGGGGGCAGTATTATAGTAGTTATATTCTTGTACATAGGAGCGGTATTATAGTAGTTATATTCTTGTACATAGGGGCAGTATTATAGTAGTTATATTCTTGTACATAGGGACAGTATTATAGTAGTTATATTCTTGTACATAGGAGCAGTATTATAGTAGTTATATTCTTGTACATAGGGGGCAGTATTATAGTAGTTATATTCTTGTACATAGGAGCGGTATTATAGTAGTTATATTCTTGTACATAGGGGCAGTATTATAGTAGTTATATTCTTGTACATAGGGGCAGTATTATAGTAGTTATATTCTTGTACATAGGAGCAGTATTATAGTAGTTATATTCTTGTACATAGGGGGCAGTATTATAGTAGTTATATTCTTGTACATAGGGACAGTATTATAGTAGTTATATTCTTGTACATAGGAGCAGTATTATAGTAGTTATATTCTTGTACATAGGGGCAGTATTATAGTAGTTATATTCTTGTACATAGGGACAGTATTATAGTAGTTATATTCTTGTACATAGGGGCAGTATTATAGTAGTTATATTCTTGTACATGGGGACAGTATTATAGTAGTTATATTCTTGTACATAGGAGCAGTATTATAGTAGTTATGTTCTTGTACATAGGGGCAGTATTATAGTAGTTATATTCTTGTACATAGGGGCAGTATTATAGTAGTTATATTCTTGTACATAGGAGGCAGTATTATAGTAGTTATATTCTTGTACATAGGAGGCAGTATTATAGTAGCTATATTCTTGTACATAGGGGGCAGTATTATAGTAGTTATATTCTTGTACATAGGGGCAGTATTATAGTAGTTATATTCTTGTACATAGGAGCAGTATTATAGTAGTTATATTCTTGTACATAGGAGCAGTATTATAGTAGCTATATTCTTGTACATAGGGGGCAGTATTATAGTAGTTATATTCTTGTACATAGGGGGCAGTATTATAGTATTTAAATTCTTCTACATAGGAGGCAGTATTATTATTATTATTATTATTATTTATTTTTATAGCGCCATTATTTCCATGGCACTTTACAGTGAAAGAGGGTATACGTACAACAATCATTAACCGTACATAACAGACTGGTATATGAGGAGAGAGGACCCTGCCCGTGAGGGCTCACAGTCTACAGGGAATGGGTGATGGTACAATTGGTGAGGACAGAGCTGGTTGCGCAGTGGTCTACTGGTCTGAGGGCTATTGTAGGTTGTAGGCTTGTTGGAAGAGGTGGGTCTTGAGGTTCCTCTTGAAGCTTTCCACAGTAGGGGAGAGTCTGATGTGCTGAGGTAGAGCGTTCCAGAGTATGGGGGAGGCACGGGAGAAATCTTGTACGCGATTGTGGGAAGAGGAGATAAGAGAGGAGTAGAGAAGGAGATCCTGTGAGGATCTGAGGTTGCGTGCGGGTAAGTACCAGGAGACTAGGTCACAGATGTAAGGAGGAGACCGGTTGTGGATGGCTTTGTATGTCATGGTTAATGTTTTGAACTGGAGTCGTTGGGCGATGGGAAGCCAGTGAAGGGATTGGCAGAGTGGCGACGCCGGGGAATAGCGAGGGGAGAGGTGGATTAAGTGGGCCACAGAGTTTAGGATAGATTGGAGGGCTGCGAGAGTGTTGGAAGGGAGGCCAGAGAGCAGGAGGTTGCAGTAGTCGAGGCGGGAGATGATGAGGGCATGTACTAATGTTTTTGCTGAATCTTGGTTAAGGAAAGCACGGATCCGGGAGATATTTTTGAGTTGTATTCTTGTACATAGGAGGCAGTATTATAGTAGTTACATTCTTGTACATAGGGAGCAGTATTATAGTATTTATGTTCTTGTACATAGGGACAGTATTATAGTAGTTATATTATTGTACATAGGGGCAGTATTATAGTAGTTATATTATTGTACATATTAGCAGTATTATAGTAGTTATATTCTTGTACATAGGAGCAGTATTATAGTAGTTATATTCTTGTACATAGGAGTCAGTATTATAGTAGTTATATTCTTGTACATAGGAGCAGTATTATAGTAGTTATATTCTTGTACATAGGAGGCAGTATTATAGTAGTTATATTCTTGTACATAGGGGCAGTATTATAGTAGTTATATTCTTGTACATAGGAGCAGTATTATAGTAGTTATATTCTTGTACATAGGAGTCAGTATTATAGTAGTTATATTCTTGTACATAGGAGCAGTATTATAGTAGTTATATTCTTGTACATAGGAGCAGTATTATAGTAGTTATATTCTTGTACATAGGAGCAGTATTATAGTAGTTATATTCTTGTACATAGGAGAGTATTATAGTAGTTATATTCTTGTATATAGGAAGCAGTATTATAGTAGTTATATTCTTGTACATAGGGGCAGTATTATAGTAGTTATATTCTTGTACATAGGAGCAGTATTATAGTAGTTATATTCTTGTACATAGGGGGCAGTATTATAGTAGTTATATTCTTGTACATAGGGGGCAGTATTATAGTAGTTATATTCTTGTACATAGGGGCAGTATTATAGTAGTTATAGTCTTGTACATTGGAGCAGTATTATAGTAGTTATATTCTTGTACATAGGGAGCAGTATTATAGTAGTTATATTCTTGTACATAGGGGCAGTATTATAGTAGTTATATTCTTGTACATAGGGGGTAGTATTATAGTAGTTATATTCTTGTACATAGGAGCAGTATTATAGTAGTTATATTCTTGTACATAGGGGGCAGTATTATAGTAGTTATATTCTTGTACATAGGGACAGTATTATAGTAGTTATATTCTTGTACATAGGAGCAGTATTATAGTAGTTATATTCTTGTACATAGGGGGCAGTATTATAGTAGTTATATTCTTGTACATAGGAGCGGTATTATAGTAGTTATATTCTTGTACATAGGGGCAGTATTATAGTAGTTATATTCTTGTACATAGGGGGCAGTATTATAGTAGTTATATTCTTGTACATAGGGACAGTATTATAGTAGTTATATTCTTGTACATAGGAGCAGTATTATAGTAGTTATATTCTTGTACATAGGGGGCAGTATTATAGTAGTTATATTCTTGTACATAGGAGCGGTATTATAGTAGTTATATTCTTGTACATAGGGGCAGTATTATAGTAGTTATATTCTTGTACATAGGGACAGTATTATAGTAGTTATATTCTTGTACATAGGAGCAGTATTATAGTAGTTATATTCTTGTACATAGGGGGCAGTATTATAGTAGTTATATTCTTGTACATAGGAGCGGTATTATAGTAGTTATATTCTTGTACATAGGGGCAGTATTATAGTAGTTATATTCTTGTACATAGGGGCAGTATTATAGTAGTTATATTCTTGTACATAGGGACAGTATTATAGTAGTTATATTCTTGTACATAGGGGCAGTATTATAGTAGTTATATTCTTGTACATGGGGACAGTATTATAGTAGTTATATTCTTGTACATAGGGGCAGTATTATAGTAGTTATATTCTTGTACATAGGGGCAGTATTATAGTAGTTATATTCTTGTACATAGGAGGCAGTATTATAGTAGTTATATTCTTGTACATAGGAGGCAGTATTATAGTAGCTATATTCTTGTACATAGGGGGCAGTATTATAGTAGTTATATTCTTGTACATAGGGGCAGTATTATAGTAGTTATATTCTTGTACATAGGAGCAGTATTATAGTAGTTATATTCTTGTACATAGGAGCAGTATTATAGTAGCTATATTCTTGTACATAGGGGGCAGTATTATAGTAGTTATATTCTTGTACATAGGGGGCAGTATTATAGTATTTAAATTCTTCTACATAGGAGGCAGTATTATTATTATTATTATTATTATTATTTATTTTTATAGCGCCATTATTTCCATGGCACTTTACAGTGAAAGAGGGTATACGTACAACAATCATTAACCGTACATAACAGACTGGTATATGAGGAGAGAGGACCCTGCCCGTGAGGGCTCACAGTCTACAGGGAATGGGTGATGGTACAATTGGTGAGGACAGAGCTGGTTGCGCAGTGGTCTACTGGTCTGAGGGCTATTGTAGGTTGTAGGCTTGTTGGAAGAGGTGGGTCTTGAGGTTCCTCTTGAAGCTTTCCACAGTAGGGGAGAGTCTGATGTGCTGAGGTAGAGCGTTCCAGAGTATGGGGGAGGCACGGGAGAAATCTTGTACGCGATTGTGGGAAGAGGAGATAAGAGAGGAGTAGAGAAGGAGATCCTGTGAGGATCTGAGGTTGCGTGCGGGTAAGTACCAGGAGACTAGGTCACAGATGTAAGGAGGAGACCGGTTGTGGATGGCTTTGTATGTCATGGTTAATGTTTTGAACTGGAGTCGTTGGGCGATGGGAAGCCAGTGAAGGGATTGGCAGAGTGGCGACGCCGGGGAATAGCGAGGGGAGAGGTGGATTAAGTGGGCCACAGAGTTTAGGATAGATTGGAGGGCTGCGAGAGTGTTGGAAGGGAGGCCAGAGAGCAGGAGGTTGCAGTAGTCGAGGCGGGAGATGATGAGGGCATGTACTAATGTTTTTGCTGAATCTTGGTTAAGGAAAGCACGGATCCGGGAGATATTTTTGAGTTGTATTCTTGTACATAGGAGGCAGTATTATAGTAGTTACATTCTTGTACATAGGGAGCAGTATTATAGTATTTATGTTCTTGTACATAGGGACAGTATTATAGTAGTTATATTATTGTACATAGGGGCAGTATTATAGTAGTTATATTATTGTACATATTAGCAGTATTATAGTAGTTATATTCTTGTACATAGGGGCAGTATTATAGTAGTTATATTCTTGTACATAGGAGCGGTATTATAGTAGTTATATTCTTGTACATAGGGGCAGTATTATAGTAGTTATATTCTTGTACATAGGGGCACTATTATAGTAGTTATATTTTTGTACATAGGGGCAGTATTATAGTAGTTATATTCTTGTACATAGGGGGCAGTATTATAGTAGTTATATTCTTGTACATAGGAGCAGTATTATAGTAGTTATATTCTTGTACATAGGAGGCAGTATTATAGTAGTTATATTCTTGTACATAGGAGGCAGTATTATAGTAGTTATATTCTTGTACATAGGGGCAGTATTATAGTAGTTATATTCTTGTACATAGGAGCAGTATTATAGTAGTTATATTATTGTACATAGGGGGCAGTATTATAGTAGGTATATTCTTGTACATAGGGGCAGTATTATAGTAGTTATATTCTTGTACATAGGAGCAGTATTATAGTAGTTATATTCTTGTACATAGGGGCAGTATTATAGTAGTTACATTCTTGTACATAGGGGCAGTATTATAGTAGTTATATTCTTGTACATAGGGGGCAGTATTATAGTAGGTATATTCTTGTACATAGGGGCAGTATTATAGTAGTTATATTCTTGTACATAGGAGCAGTATTATAGTAGTTATATTCTTGTACATAGGAGCAGTATTATAGTAGTTACATTCTTGTACATAGGGAGCAGTATTATAGTATTTATGTTCTTGTACATAGGGGCAGTATTATAGTAGTTATATTATTGTACATTGGGGCAGTATTATAGTAGTTATATTATTGTACATAGGAGCAGTATTACAGTAGTTATATTCTTGAAAAAACCAAGGAGAAAAATTGTATGAAAAATGCCCTGAATATAAATAAATAAATTGCAAGTGCTTAATAACAGGGTACTTAGTGTATACATTTTTGCAAAAAGGTAAAAAGCTGTCTCACCTCGTCACGGTGTACCCATCTGAGACAGTCCCTAACCTACTGAAGTTAAAAACATTATCAATACCTGACTTGTGTCATGTCAGAACTCCAATATGGATGGTGGCAAGTGGTTAGCTGTGTCCCAGATAAAATACACAGCAAAGTGAGACGCAATCAGCTGTTCAGTCTCAGTACTAGGAGGGCTGCGCCCCCAACTTGCAACCAAGCAAGAAAACATACAAAAAACACAAAAACCTGAGCTGAAACAATGTTCAGTAAACATGCAAATTGTATGAAAAATACCCTGAATATAAATAAATAAATTGCAAGTGCTTAATAACAGGGTACTTAGTGTTTTTGTGTTTTTTGTATGTTTTCTTGCTTGGTTGCAAGTTGGGGGCGCAGCCCTCCTAGTACTGAGACTGAACAGCTGATTGCGTCTCACTTTGCTGTGTATTTTATCTGGGACACAGCTAACCACTTGCCACCATCCATATTGGAGTTCTGACATGACACAAGTCAGGTATTGATAATGTTTTTAACTTCAGTAGGTTAGGGACTGTCTCAGATGGGTACACCGTGACGAGGTGAGACAGCTTTTTACCTTTTTGCAAAAATGTATACACTAAGTACCCTGTTATTAAGCACTTGCAATTTATTTATTTATATTCAGGGTATTTTTCATACAATTTTTCTCCTTGGTTTTTTCTAGTCTTAAGGCTGCAATTCACATGCTTAATGTTGCATGTTTACTGAACATTGTTTCAGCTCAGGTTTTTGTGTTTTTAGTAGTTATATTCTTGTACATAGGGGGCAGTATTATAGTAGGTATATTCTTGTACATTGGAGCAGTATTATAGTAGTTACATTCTTGTACATAGGGGGCAGTATTATAGTAGTTATATTCTTGTACTTAGGCGCAGTATTATAGTAGTTATATTCTTGTACATAGGGGGCAGTATTATAGTAGTTATATTCTTGTACATAGGGGCAGTATTATAGTATTTATGTTCTTGTACATAGGGGCAGTATTATAGTAGTTATATTATTATCCATAGGGGCAGTATTATAGTAGTTATATTATTGTACATAGGAGCAGTATTATAGTAGTTATATTCTTGTACATACGGGCAGTATTATAGTAGTTATATTCTTGTACATAGGAGCGGTATTATAGTAGTTATATTATTGTACATAGGAGCAGTATTATAGTAGTTATATTCTTGTACATACGGGCAGTTTTATAGTAGTTATATTCTTGTACATAGGAGCGGTATTATAGTAGTTATATTATTGTACATAGGTGCAGTATTATAGTAGTTATATTCTTGTACACAGGGGACAGTATTATAGTAGTTATATTCTTGTACATAGGGGCAGTATTATAGTAGTTATATTCTTGTACATAGGGGCAGTATTATAGTAGTTATAATCTTGTATATAAGAGCAGTATTATAGTAGTTATATTCTTGTACATAGGGGCAGTATTATAGTAGTTAGGTTTTAGTTTTTTTCTGATAGGGGCAGTATTATAGTAGTTAGTTTTTTTCTGATAGGGGCAGTGTTATAGTAGTTAGTTTTTTTCTGATAGGGGCAGTATTATAGTAGTTAGTTTTTTTCTGATAGGGGCAGTGTTATTGACCCAGTTATTGAAAGTAGCAGTTGAATGACGTTTTCAGCTCAGCTTCATCTGTGTTTCTGAAATTTGGGAACGTCACTCTTTATAACTAATAGTATCGTTGTGAGGTAGGATTTTTCTCCACCCTATAGTAAACATTTTCAAATGGAGGTAGATCGTCCCCTGAATCCGCACAGCTCCGTCCACCACCCGGGCCTCAGCGGCAGCTGTTTGCCATGTGGCTGGGAACCTTCCTGTAATTGATGTGTCTTTGCGCTTCCTGAAGTCTGATCAGAGTTAAAATCTCTGTTTCTGTTTCCGAGACTCATTTGCCCGTTCTGCGTCCCGGGCCGGAGCTTTGATTGTTGCGCCGTCAGCTATTCTTGGTGCCCACAATACATGTTCCGCCATTACAGCACATCTGCCGCTGCACACAGGCGGCCCATAAAACCATATAGTACATGCCATTATTTACCCACATGTAAAAGCTTTAGATCGAAACATGAACTGTGTCAGCTTATGGCATAAACAAATCCATCAAAATCCTCTACACCAGCCACAATGTCCCCACACTAGCCGCAGCGGCCTCTTAATAGACTTCTCCAGTTCTTCATGCCCAGCCGTGCCAGCCCAAAATACCCCATGCTCCTCTACAGGCACAATTCTCATGTGTTATATTCAGGAGCTCAGCGCTCCTCTGCCACCCGCCTTCTTGCTTGCCTTGGGGCGGTACACTCCCGATGATTGACAGTTCAGGCCAGTGTGCGAGCTACAGGTCCCAATGTCCACCACGATGGCTCTATGCCCACACCAAGGCTTCATATCTTACACTTTACCATATGACAGCCACCATATCACTTGGACAGTCTTCATACCACTTGGATAGCCACCATACCACTTGGCCTCCTCCGTACCATTTGAACAGCCAGCATACCACTTGGACAGTCTCCATACCACTTGGACAGTCTCCATATCATTTGAAAAACCAGCATACTACTTGGATAGTCATCATACCACTTGGACAGCCAACATACCGCTTGGACAGCCAACATACCGCTTGGACAGCCACCATACCGCTTGGACAGCCACCATACCGCTTGGACAGCCACCATACCGCTTGGACAGCCACCATACCGCTTGGACAGTCACCATATCGCTTGGACAGCCATCATATTGGTATGACAGCCACATTACCACTTGGACAGCCA